>NC_058415.1:2269154-2353697 GCF_002201575.2 Neomonachus schauinslandi | reverse complement strand
CTGTAAAATGCAGACAAAGTTGCAGTGCCTTTAACTGGAATTCAGTCTATACTCAGTATCCCAAAATGCATCCTAGATTCAAACCCTAGAAACATAATGAATGAGGAAAGACCTTCATTTTAAATATTCACTGTAGCAAACACCAGAGAATACATAAATGAAAGTAACTTGAAAGATGTAAATATTTAGAAATGTATGTAAGTGAACATCAAATGTCAATATCACAGAAATCAAGTAGAAGGCAGTATAGGAATTAATCTATTCAGATGTTACATAAAAATATTCCTTATAAGGAATAATATAAAGTTAACACTTAGTGTATGTGCTATTATGCTTCAAAGGTTTAAGTGGATGGATTTTTACATAAGTAAAATTAATTTCAATATGTGCTTTTTTTTTCATTGATCCTATCTGGGATTTGTGACTAGCAAATATTAATGTATTTGTACTCTCAAATCATTTCATAAAATTCATTTATTCCTAGTGGGTGTGTGAAAGTATGTGGCTGATTGTTGCTGTATCAAAGATATGAGATGCCCTTCTTCATTTGTTGGGACTCGCATATCTAATTGTCCATGGAAGAAGAAGGACAATATAATATACAATATATGAAGGGAAAAAAAAAAAAGATGAGTCATTATGAGTGGTTCTTGGCATCAAATAATCATGGCTGATAATCCCATAAAGGGAGACATGTAATGGGGTAAGGGAAGAGGGTACTTTTTGTGGGAAAAAAAAAGGTAGAATTTTGTCTTAAAATTCTATAAATCCAGATACAACTAGGGATGTATTTTCATAGCAGCTGAGCTTCCCTCCAGAAATCAGCAAGGGATGAACCCTCTGCTTTGTCTTAAGGGAGCTGAGTGCCAAGATGAATTTGCCACTTTCTGAAAAGGACACAAACACCCAAGAGCGGCTATGGCTTCTGTCGATATTCTGCCATGACTGCTCTCCGAGTCTGTATCTGGCAAGATCTGATGGAGTGAGCTCACATGCCTGGAGCAAACTCAGCCCAGAACATCAGCCATGATTTACTTCCAGAGGCAGTAATAAACCTCCCTGTTGGAACTATATTTGGTTGCTGCTAGCCAGGTTCCCTGTCCATTTGTATTATGCTTCAAAGCTATAAAAATACAAGAATTTAAATGGACAAGAGATATCTATTTCTATGTACCTATCTGCTCCATGGATTGCATCCTATAGAAAAAGATCAAGCCCTTTAAAATATTAACTATGGTCATTTGTTTAAGGATCCATACAATGGAAAAATAACAGCTTCCAGTAACCATCTACCTCACTGTGGTATTTCCCACTGAGAGAAATAAATTCTGAATTTCTCGCAGCTGTTGAAAATGGCAAATTCCATCACAGCAGCAGAAAAATGACCGTAGTAGGTAAAGATATTTGAGCCAAGTTAGACTTTGGGAACTCAGTGCCCTGGTCTTGGGATGAGGCCAGGGAAAATGAGCTCCCTGCCCATTTATGGCAACTGAGTTTGAGCTTGGTAGGGGATGTGGGCACATGTTGGACGTGACAAAGTTGACATCCAGTGAGCATAGCCTGACCTATCCCAGGGCGAAGATGTGCCCTTCCCAGATGGCGCTGGGCCCTCTGCCTGCCTGGATGAGCATCCTTGTCCCGGGATTCCAGAAGGGCAAGATAAGAGAGGGACATGTCAAACCTGGACTGGGTGAGGCCAAGCTTCTTCATTCAGTTCCGAGGCTTGTGTCCATTCAAATGCAGCTCAGTGTTCCTTCCCAGGCAGATCTGAGACCCCAGCCCACCCTGTGTGCTCCCACCACAAGCCAGGTTAGCTGGGAAACCTCCATGGGCCCTTCTCGACAAGGATTCCCGCAGAACAGAGCCCACTGCCCTATGGCCACCAAATATGTCATCAATTAACTGATCTCCTCTCCTCCTGCAGGGGCACTAGTTGTCCAGCACTCGGGAAAACTGAGAAAACAGTCCTCCAAATGACTCCCCTGGAGCCTCCTTCTCCCGTGGAACTCAGCTGAGATTGGCTGTAATTAGAAAGTCGCAGGAACGGGATCAGGCCTTCTGAACTTCTGAGCCAGACCCCAGGCTAGAGCACAGCTGGAGATTGGGGCTGTGTTCTGGGCCTTCTCCAGGCTTGGAGTGGAGGTCATGCCTCTTGCCTGCCAAGATCTCACAGCAACGGCCGACTCTGCTCTCCCCATGCAGACCCAGCACCATATCCCTCTGCTGCCCGGGGGACCCACTCATATCGATGAAACATGTTTCTACCCCATATGTGAGAAGTCAGGGTGAGCTCCACTCAGGCACAGGTAAGCTGAAAATCTTGGTCAAGGGCAAGGATTTATACACAGATGTGCTTGTAACATTTCTCTTTTAAAAAATGCTCTTTTGGGGCACCTGGGTAGCTCCGTCGATTAAGCGTCTCTTGATTTCGGCTCAGGTCATGATCTCAGGGTTGTGAGACTGAGTCCCACATCCAGCTCCGTGCTGAGTGTGGCTTAAGATTCTCTGTCCCTCTCTCTCTGTCCCTGCCCGCCCCCTGCTCACACTCTCTATTTCAAAAAAAACAAAAACAACAACAACAAAAAAAACACTGCCCTTTCAATGGCTTTGTGGTGTGGAGGTTACAAGTGTGGGTCCTTGAAACAGAACTGAGTCTCGCATTGCTCCACATCTCATACATTATGTGTCCTCAGAAAAGTTACTCCGCCTCCCTCCCTTGGACCTGAGGCAATGAACAGTATACCTGAGAAGTGGAAAACCAACAAGGTGAGTCCTCTAAGGACTGACCCGAGAGAGTTATCAGACATGAAGACGGTCCCAGGAGGAGGAAGCTTGTGGGTTTCCTGAACTGGAGACGTTGCTAGAAGTCCAGGGAAACAAAGGTGGCTACAGTTCACAAGACAGGGGGCCAGAGAGAAGAGAACAACAGGCAATTCCAGAGACCTGCAGAGGGTTGCCCTGAGCATCCATCACATGTGCAGGACACTCCCCAAGGCTGGATCCAGGACTGAAGGTGGGCAGCAGGGCAAAGTTTACTAAGCAAGAGTAGAAAGCTCCCGGAGAGGGAGGGGGGCCCGAGTGGGTTGCCCACAGAGTCTCTAAGGGTAGGGGTTTTGAGGAGCTCTTTTGCAGAACTTTCTTAAGCAATCAGGGTATACTGAGTCGTGCCAGTTGGGGCTCTGGTTACGCATCTGTCTACCTTTTAGGTTCATGTCTACATGCTGATGGTCTTCTTCCTCTTCTTTTTTTTTTTTGCTGACATCTGGTGGCTTAGGTCTTAACTGCCCCTTGCCCGTGATACTGACAAATGCTTTTGTGGCTAACTGTCCTATTTGGACATTTTGCACAAGTCATTTCTGCAAAGGCTGCAAACGGAATGTCAGTGCGGTCCCATCAAAGCCGCAGAACAGGATGGCAGTGCTGTTTTATTTTAGCTGTCCTGACTCCATGTTTTCTTGTTGGGGACCCTGACTACCTAACTGTCCAGCTCACTCCTAACAGTCACCAGAGAAATCCTATGACTTGAGGGTGTCCCGCAGGACACAGGGTGGCCAAGGAGGCTGTGGTGTCCACACAGATGAGGCCTGGGGTCAGTCTCCAATCTCAGCTTCCCTCCCAGTTTCCACCGGAAGCAGGAGGGCAGCACAGCATCATCCCCAGTGGATGCTATACATACACACACCCAATATACACAGTACTCCAGAGCGGGGCGTCTAAGACCCATTTCCCTAGGGTGACCCCAGAGCAGGACGTGAGGTCCAGCAGCCCCTGCCCCATAGAGCAGCCGGATGGACGGATGGGTCCAAACCCAACCGCTTCCTTGGTGTGACGTTCGGGGCACCATGTCCACCAATTTCTGCAGAGGGGGCTGTGGCAACGTGTTGTCTCCCGGTTCAAGGAGGACCCATGGTCTGGATAGACACAGGCTTCCCTTGCTCACTAGTACGCTCTAGTTCAGATCTGCAAGACGAGGCGGGAGGACATCGCAGGCCATGCGGAAGGTTACCAGTAAGAGATGACAGCAGAGCATGGCCACATGCATGTGACCCACACACTCCGAATGTCTGCAGGGTCTCGCATCTGGACGGGAGTTCTCACGCGGCCGGGAACTGGGGAGATGTAGACAGAGGCGTGTGAACCCCGGTGAGGTCAGAGACGGAACTCTGCTGCCAAGCCACCATATTTGCAGCCCTGCAACTAGATGTCCCCAACCTGAGGGATCTTCATGAGGTTCCTATTTTTTTTTTTTTAATGTAAAGGTCACAACTTGTCCCCATTAGCAACACACTAAGAAGGCCCTTTCGGTTCCTTTCTGGGGTTAATTTCAACACGTCACAGTCAGTCATCATGCGGGTTCCCATTGCGGCCACAATAGAGAACCAAACACAGGGTCGTAAAGAAGGGAGATGTGTCCTCACCGCTCCGAGGTCTGTGCATCAACAGATGAAACCAGGTACACCTACGCCAGAGAAAATTATCCAGCCTCAGAAAGGAAGGAAGTTCGGACACGCGCCACAACGTGGGTGCTGGGCAGGATGCTAACTGGAAGAAGCCAGTCACAGAGGGAGAAATCCTGCATTTTTCCACCTAGATGAGGCACCTAGAGCTGTCAGTCATAGAGAAAGAAAGCAGATGGTGGCCCATGGAGGAAGGGGGATTTGGTAGTTGTTTCAAGGGCATAAAGTTTCAGGGTAGGAAGGAGAAAAAAGTTCTGGGCACGATGGTGGTGATGATTTCACCGAAAAGTGAATGTACTCGACACCACTGAGCTGTACGCTCAGAAGTGATAAACGTGGTAAATTTATGCCATGTGTATTTCAGCACAATTGAAATTTAAGAATCCAAATAAAGTATGAAGTTTCATTAATAACGAAGTAGATCAAGACAAAGATAGAGGGCAAACCCCACCCCCCAACACACACACAAAAGTTCGACATTTTCGTAGAATCCAAGGGCAAGTGTCTGGGTGTCCACTCTCAATATCTTTGTATGGTTTGGGGTTTTTTTAGATTTTATTTATTTATTTTAGAAGAGAGAACACGAGTGGAAGCCACGAGGAGCCTGAGCTCCCAGGACAGTCACTGACGCCCAACCCGTGGTGGAAACGGTGCGGCCCCCACGGAGAAGCTGGGTCCTAGGCAAGGACTGCCCCAGGCGCCACGCTGGGAGGCAGGCACAGTCCTCACGGGAACCACAACGTCCCCATCAGTGCATTCAGTTCCCCATGCTTGGAGGACACCGCCGCCCGGTGGCCAGTGCAGATGCTTAGCAAGTGCCTGGCAGGCCGTCGTGGTCCGAATGCTGGGTGGTTGGCTGGTTGGTTAGTTGGGAGAGCAGTAGCGTTGTGTGAGTAACCACGGTAACACCCATCAGCAGAGTACGGCGGTCCTTTGTCTCCATATTGAGATAGAACTGACATGCAGCATTGTGTTAAGTGTAAGTGACAGGCCTTCCCTTGGCCCCAGGATGCTGTGCACCCACTTTCTTGGAGCACCTGCCCCTCCTGCTGGCAGGGACCAGAAATGAACAACCCGGGACACCGGGACCAGAGCGCCCACATGCACCGGAGAGCTGGGGACAGGGCCCCCTTCCCCCAGCACACAAGCACACCCGGGGATGCGGAGGCCTGGACCCCGCTCCACACCCCGGGCTGCGGACCAGGGCTGGCCACCCTCATCTGTGCACGCCTGTCTGCCCGGGACAAGCCGAAGACTCCAGAAATAGTGTCTTGGGGGAAAATAAACTTGCAGTTTCTGTTAGCAACAGAAGGGGCTGTTCCCTGCCTGGGGGCAGTTTTAAATCCCATTTGGGAAGCACATTTCTGAAGGTGGATCGTGTTCCAGGGATCAGAGCATGGTGGGGGGGGAGGGGAGTTGTTCAAAATTAGAATTCGTTTCCATTATTGTCACTGTGAGACTTTCAGTTATGTTTAGCACTTTTGACTACAAGCCTGTTTTACATTAGTATTTATTCATTTCAATAAATAAATATTCCCAATGACGACCAAGCCAACGTGCTCCTGTGAAGGGCAGAAGGACAGCAACTGGAGGTAAAGGTGGGACCTGAAGTAACAGGTGGCGGGGGAGGGGAGGCAGAGCAGAGGCGGGCGCTAAATCCGGCAGGAGGGGCGGGGAGGGCCCACACAGACACGCGGAGGTGCCCTGTCAGGTGCAGCAATGGCTTTTTACCTTTCTCAGGGGCGCTGGGAAACGTCTTCTCCCGCCGTTCCTGGACACGTGGCAGGGAGTGGAATCTGTCTGCGCTCACACACGCAACGAGCAGGACACACCCAAGGGACCTTGTGCTTCCGGAGCCCGAGAAATGAAATCCCAGCAGTGAGAATAAACTCGGTGACCGCAGAAAACTGTGTCTGTGACTGTAAAGATCTGCTTGGGTTCATGAGAGTGTTCACACGGCTTCTCGGGGGAAATAGCTCCCGATAGGATAATTGCACAGAACTGACCATTTTCCAAGACAATGACAGAATTTCAGCTTCATCTAAACTGTAAGTGCAATGTCTGGCCAGAAAAGCTTCTGGAACTAGTTTGTCGATGGGACCTTTGTTGGTGCCAGGACACGTTTCTAACGTGGACCTATCTGAGAAAGGACAGAGTGACGCAACACAGACGTGATAAAATGGGAGACCGCTTTCTCCTTATTGTATTAACCATTTGGTGCTTAAAGCCATATCAGCGGTGGCTTTTGTCTCTCACCGTGGCAGACAGCTTGCCAACAGGGCTGATAAGCTGCCTCCCTGCGCTCAGGCCCTCGGGTGGCCTCCCCCACAGGACTTTGGGCAGACCCCGCGTGGAAAGATAGCAAATGTGACCCGAGCAGAGACCTGAACAGAGCTGCACCTGCTTGGAGTCCCCAAATCCCCATGAGAACGAGGCCAGGGGTGCCTGCTGGGGGACAAGAACCACGTGCCCCGCCTGCCTGCTGCCCACCGGCCAGAGCACACGGGAGAGCCCAGCAGAGGCCCAAGCAGCTCTCAGACTTGCAAGTTGAAGAAAATGGGTGGTGTTTCATGCCTCTGCACTCCGCAGCAAACGCTAACACCGTGCAGACCCCACCTAAGAAGAACACCCTCCCCTTCCCCACACGAAATGCTGCTTCTATTTACAAAGACGTGGCCAGCTGGTGGCAAGGCGCAAAACCTCTTCAACTCAAATACCGTTCCAGAACCCAGGTGAAGGATGGAAAACCAGTGGGTGAGCACGCCCAGGGGGCCCCAGGGTGAAGGGGTAACAGGAGAAGAAGTCAGGGCCTCCATAAGGACGCTCGCCAAACGCCGCCGCTCCCCACAAGCCAACGTTCCCTGGAGCCAGCCACCTCCCAACTACGGAGAAAAGGGAGAAGAGCTTCGAAGTCACCAAGTGCTGTGCACAACGAAGCCCATTTGAAATACGCTTCTGTGGATCTGCAAACAATGCATCCACAAAAAAATGGACTGGCAAAACAGTCCCTTCACTTAAATCACCTGCAGGCAGGGCGCCTGGGGGGCTCAGTCGGTTGGGCATCCAACTCTTGGTGTCGGCTCAGGTCATGATCTGTGGGTCATGAGATCAAGCCCGGCATTGGGCTCTGCGCTGAGCACAGACTCAGCTTGAGTTTCTCTCTCCCTCCCCCTGCCCCTCCCGCTCATGCTCTCTCTCTCTCTTTCAATTAAATAAATAAAAATCTTAAAAAAGAAAAAACCACCCGCATTCACTCTTAGGACCAGAAAAGAGTGGTGCTATTTTTCTTGATTGTCTTTGATGCCCCCATTTTGGAGCTTGTGAATTGGGAACTGACCGTGAGCTCAGTCGGCCCCCTTCTTTCCGTTGCTCTTCAGCTGCATGTGTCCCCTCCCTGCTGGCGGGGCCTGAGGACAGAGGCTCCTTCCCAAGGATGGGGACGAGGCTGCGGCAGGCCAGGGAGACCCAGCGTCGTGTCCCAAGTAGCGCGTTCGGAGGCTGGTGTTGAGATGCACACTCATTACACAGAGGATGGGGACAATGACAGCCTTATGGACAAGCTACTGACCCACCTCAGCGTGGGTCAATACAAGCGTGTTTCCAAGGATCGACACTGTGGCGTGCGCCCATGCATCAGTCCCTCTGCTGTGGGTGACAGCACGGTGTACGCGGACCACGTTTTGTGCGTGTTTGCCAGTTGATGGTCTTTGGCATGTTTCCACTGTCTGCGAACATTTATGAATATTTGTTTACGAATAATGCCGCAATGAGCATTTGTGCATGCGTTTTCCCGTGGACATACGTTTTCAGTCCTCGCCAGTGTGTATGTACGAGTGGAATTGTTGGAACACGCAGTAGGTCTTTGTTAATGTTTTAATTATCAAACTTTTCCAGAGAGGCTGCACCATCTTGCCCCCTGCAGCAGCTAAAAGGCTCCTGCGGCCCCAATCCTGGACACCTGTCACTCACCGTTACTCACCACAGCCGCTAGTGGCTGGGAAGGGGCAGCTCGCAAAGCACCGTCTATTTCTCCCCTGACGAATCATGGTGCGCGTCTCTCCGGGTACCATCGACCATCTGTGTATTGTCTTTGGAGAAACACCCATACAGATCTTTTGCTCTTTTAGTTGTGGTAAAATACGCCAAACCCAAATTTTACCATCTTAATCGCTTGTAGGCATACAGTTGAGTAGGGCTCGGTCTGTTTGCATTGTGGTGAACCATCCGCAGAACTTCCTCACACCCGTTAAACAACCCCCCAGCCCCCAGCCCGTGGTCATTTCGAGGAGAGGGCCGACCTGCTGTGAGCACGCTAACTCTCTGCACTCCCCCGTTGCATGTTCCCGCACAAACACTTCCATTGTATTATGGCACTCCTGCGGGCACTGACCTCTCCACGGGAGTGTTGCTCAGACGTTACCAGAGACATCGTGGGTATTTCAGACCCAAGATTATTGTATGTCTTTTGGTTGTGACGGCATTTCCAATCACAGTCTGACAGCAAGCTAGTCCCTGCCCCTTGGATGAAAACTCTCCAGTCCAGAGTCCCAGTAGAAGCCAGTGGATGGTGCTCACAGGCTTCCATCATGGGCCTCGTCTACACCCCACACCAGACTATGTTCTGTACCAGCGCTCCAGTGTCTAATTCACACCATTTGGAATTAACAACCCGTGAGGGCTTGGGCAGCTTTACTGGTTCCCATCCACACATCCAGTTAATCTGCCAGCAGGACGGGTTTCCCGGCCTCCTGTGTCACGACGCCCCTACCCGCAGTCAGGGAAAAGCCTGCGCAGACTCACCTGATCTGTCCGAACGCTCACCCCCATCTGCGGGCGCCTGCATTCCTCACTATAGGACCTCACCAGCACAGCGGGAAGTGGTCTCCAGTCAGATGTGATATCCACTCCCAGAAAACTTAGAGTTTTCACACACACAACCAGGTTCCAAGTCCGCCAGGTGCTTCATCAGCGTGAAGGCTGTCCCACCTGTGGGCCCATGCTCCTGCCCACACGCGGGGACCCTTCCACACACCTGCAGCTCAAGCTCTGACCATCTGAGGCCATCAAGCTGCAACTGGGCTCCGCCAGTGAAGCCTGGCATTCTGTACTGTTAACAAATGAATAATAGCATTAATTGTAACAATAGCACTTACATAATGTTTACGGCATGCCGGACACTGGTCTTAGAAGTCTGTGTGTGTGTGTAATCTAATCTGCTCCCCAGCAGCCGACGAGAAAGGTGAAGTATCTAGTTTACGATGAGCACGTGTGCATTTCTACACCTTTATGGGCGAAGATGGGCACAAGAGTTTATTTCTAAGCAAAAGACTGAACCCCAGGTGGCATGGCTCCATATTCTCTATTTGCCGAAAGAAAAACACATCTTTGAGAAGTACGAAACAAGCAAAGCCCAGAGTTCTACCCTATGTAAGGCCACCCAGCACACACCACACAGGCGAGTGGACAATGCCCTGGATGGGCACCAAAGTCTGTAGAAGCAGGCGGCACGTCGTGGTGCGTGGTGACATCAGGTTGTGCGATAGGGCTGAAAAAATAGCACCAAATGAGCAGTGTTATAGATGAATATCTCTGCAAATAGCCTCAAAAAACATTAACCAATTTAATTCTAAAGCTCATTAAAATAATAATAAGCCTTGGCCAAGTAGGACCTATCCCTTAGAAATGCAAGGATAGTTCAAAGTGGGACGTCTAGTCACCGAATTCACCATGTGAATAAGTCCAAGAAGAAAAACCACATCATCGTCCACAGAGAAGCTAAAATGGCATTCTAAAAAAATTCAGCAGGGGCACCTGGGTGGCTCAGTAGGTTAAGTGTCTGACTTGATCTTGTCTCAGGTCTCGATCTCGCAGTCCTGAGTTCAAGCCCCACAGTGGGCTCCGTGCTGGGTATGCAGCCTACTTAAAAAAAAAAAAAAAAAAAATCAGCATTCATTCCTGATTAAATTTTAAAAACACTTACCAATAAGTGGATATTTTCTTTTTATGGTAAAAAAAAAACAATGATATCTTAAACCAAAAAAAGTATCAAACGTGAAGGTGAAGAACCAGAAGCATTCTCACCACGTCCCCACTGTGGTTACAAGTCGATGTAAGGAGAGAGATGAGCATAAGAGAGATCGTAAGGAAGGAGGCAAAGGGGCCGCTGCTGGACGCCGGTGTCCCCATGTGCGCTGAGCGCCGCGGGAAAAGCAACACGCTGGCTGAGGACAGATCCACGTGCCGAAGGGGCCTCTTTTCTATAAATGGAAACCAGTTACAGGGAGAAAAAGAGAGGAAAGCATTCTCTTTATGAAGGCAATAGCACCAAACACATGGGAAAAGGAACAAGGGCTCAGGGCTGCTCGGGGAGAGTCGGAGAACCAGCGGATCTCAGCAGCTTCTCCTAGCTCATTGTGGAAAAACTACATACAGGAGAATACCCAAGAAAATTCTGAAGAATAAGACAAAGCCAGGGAAAATTAGCCCTGCCAGGTGTCACTGACGTGGCAAACGAGAGTGTGCTGTGTGAGGCCGGGAAGACCGAGCACGCGCAGGCACGCGGAGAAAGTCGGGCGGGACGGCCGTCCGGGTCCTTGGCAGCGTCCCCGGTCCTGCGGGACTAGCCGCAGGCCCCCTCAGCCAGCGCCCCAGCACCAGCGGTCTCCTAGGGATGGCCAGGGGACGGAGTCTGGGCTGCCGAGTGTGCCGTCCCTGGCGCGGTCCCAGATGTAGCCGTGAGGCGCAGGGGGCCACTTAATGGGATATAAATTAATTACAATGAAACATCGCCAAACGGTTCCTCAGGGCACGAGCCACATCACAGTGTGCCTGATGCACTCAGCGCCTGGCCAGCATTTCCCCAGGCTCCCCTGGCCTGGGGCCTGGCCCAGCGTGGCAGGGGCCGCCTGTGGCCACACAGGAAGGGGCAGCCCCCCGAAGGCGGGGCTGGACACGGACAGGAGCATGCAGGCAGGTTCGGGGCTCCGAGTCAGGGAAGCAGCAGGTGCGCCTGGCCTCGGAACAGCCCCACTGCACCGTCCCCCAGACTAGAGACGCCGGAGTTGTCCAAGCACAGCTGACTAATGCAGCAGGAGAAAGGTTATCCCCTACATGGTGACGGAACAGGAGCACGCACCCCAGAAAGGGATGGACCGCTCACCCCTTCGCTCTTTACCAATGCATGCGCACATTCACTGTGTCCAACAAAGGTGCTGGGAGTCACCTGGACAAGGGTGCTCATCACAGCAAAGGTTAAAGACCAGCATTGAGTCCACAGACGTGCGGCCGGACACAGTAATCTACAGGGTGCCACCCACGATCCTGCTCAGTAGACATTAGAGTCCAGGAAGTCAGGGGCGCCTGGCTGGCTCAGGTGGTTGAGTGTCTCACTCCTGATTTCGGCTCAGGTCATGATCTCAGAGTCGTGGGATTGAGCCTCACATCAGGTTCTGTGCTCAATGAGGAGTCTGCTTGAGGTTCTTTCCCTCTCCTTCCCCCAGCTCATTCTCTCTCTCTCTCTCTCTCTGTCTGTCTTAAATAAATAAATAAATAAAATCTTAGAATTCAGTCAACAAATAGTCCTGGACATCAAGTACATACCAGTTCTATGAACCATATATGAATGCAGTTTCTGCTCTCAAGGTAGTTACTTGCTGGTCAGGGAGAAAGATGTAGATAGACATGATGGACGGATGGACGGATGGATAGATAGATAGATGGGTGACGGATATGACACAGACACGATAGAATAGGCAGATTGATGTGATAGATGCTAGATATGATGAATGACTGACAGACAGCTAGACAGACAGACGGACAACCCAGAGAAGGCCGTCCACACCGGTGACGCACAGAAGGAGCGAGGTGCCATCTGGATAGGAGGGTCAGGGAAGGAGCCCCTGAGGAGCCATGTGGGCAGCGTGAGCACGGCGAGGAGGTGGCCAGGACACTCAGGGAGAGGAAGGACAGGGGGGTGTGTCTGGGAGGAGCAAGCTGACGCAGAGAAATGGGAGGGCGGCCTCAGGAGGACCTGGCCACAGTCTGAAGTGCCGGGAAGGAGGGACAAAACACCGGATTTCCACATGAAGGACGGACGTCGTTGCTGTGTGGACGGCACATTCCAGGAGGTGGGGAGTGGACGCCCTGAGCCCAGCCAGGGACCATGGTGGCCATCTAAGTGACAGGCAGGGAGCCCCCTGCGGCCCCAGAGCTGCCCCTCCTCCAACCCTCGGGGCCCTGCACTGACCCTCTGGACCTGTTCAGCCAACAGCCCCGGGGGGAGGCAGGCAGGCGCCCAGCAAGTGGAGTGTGCGGAGTGTGCCTGAGTGCGGGAGGCTCACGGCCACAGGGAAGGCACCTGTCCCGGCTGACGGTGGGCAGGGATGCAGGAGAGAACATCTCAAATCCATCGATTCTGCACATTGGGATGAGCTCTGACAGCAGAGGTGGTTTGTGCTCGTGTGTGGATTTAACCAACTGCACTGTTAGAGCCTCCCCCAGAACCCGGAAGCGGTGGGCCCTCTGGCCGGGACCTCCACTGCAGAAGCCCTGGGGCGCCCCCACGCCCACTGGAAGGGGAGCCCCTCGAATCCTCAGGTGCTGGGTTCCTTCCGAAGCTGGGAGAGGGAGGAGGAGAGAGGGACCCCACAGGGTGCAGAGAGCTTTGCCACGGCTCTGAAAAATGTTCTTCTCCACCCCTGTCATCCAGAGGTCTCACGACGCTTCTTCCTTCCCCCAGAATCTGCTCCGTGGACAGCCCCACCCCATCCCCTGTTGTCCAGCTGGGCCTTTCTTTCAGCCAGTGGGTTAGGGTGACTCTCCGGGGAAAGCCCGCCGGGCGGGATGCTTGTGAGTGTGTGCTGAGCGGCGGGCGTGGAGCCAAGCCTGCTGCCGGACACCAGGTGGGCACCGTCCCGGCGGGCTTTCCCCGGACAGTCACCCTAACCGGCAAGGGCCGCCATACTGGCATCGCGCCCCGGCTCGCGGCCTTCCTTCAGCGCGGACGATCTCCTCTGCCCAGCTCACAGAAGACGGCTGCTATGGGCACGGAGAAATAATCACCTCTTGAAAGGCCCCAGACCTGCCTCCCGTTACGGAGTTGAGGTCTCAGTAGAAGTTGGAGTCAGGTGACAGCTGTCCCTGCAGTGCCAACAGGACCCTGCCCGGGCGGCCCGAGCCCGCCTCTTGCCCGGGCCCCCACCACCCGCGGCACAGACGTCACCCCGTCACGCTTCACCTCTGCCAGCCCAGACGCCTGCCGGAGGAATTACCAGATACCCAAACCCTGTATTCACGCGACGCGTTTCTCCCCAGACCAAAGATGATTATTCGTAACAAGAAAACCAACATCATAGCACAGACCTAAGGACTTCCTTGTGTCAGAAAGAGAAAGCAGGAAAGCAAAAGAACATGGGTGAGAACACGGCCTCCGCCCCCTGGTCTGTATCCACCTGGAATAGTAAGAGATCTCTTCTCTGAAGCTTAGCGGAGGCAAGCCCAGGCCCAGCCCGCCTTCTCCCTGTAACCGCAGCAGGATAGAGCCTCTTCTCCTCGCCCCTTGCGACGCGCTGCCGCCCGCGGCCGCCAGAGGTCCCCGCGGCCACCAGGCCGCAGGCCCACCCGAGATGCAGCATCAGGAGAACCAGGAAGCCTTGCGGACCGAACCCAGACACTAAATGCACCGTATGAGAGGAACTGAGAGAGGACGGGCAGGGGACAGAGTCGCAGGCTGCCCTCGCGGGGTGCACAGCGATGCTGGCGGGGTATTTGGGGGGAAGCAGGTGGAGTCTGAGACGCGCAGTCTCGGGAGGCAGGTAACCAGTGGAAATCCTACCGTCTCCCAGCTGCGGGTCTCTGGTGGCGGGACTGAACCCGTGGGCCACGGGCTGCAGGGGGGTCCCCGTGGGGCAGAGGGACGTGGTCCAGGATTCTGACCCCAGGTCTGGTCGAGCCACAGCCAGATTTATCCCTCGGCGACTTCCTGCCACCCCACCCTCGGTGTGCAGACACAGCCCTGCGCCACGCTCCTGCAGACAGGGAACACGCAGGCGCAACTGGGGGCCTTGTAAGGATGAGAGATGCAGTTTAAGGTAGAAAAGGAGACTCGCACAGCACGTGGTCGGGTCACTAAATTAAATAAAAATTTAAAAAGGAATGTTCCTGGCGGTGTTGCACCTTAAAATGAACTCTTCTCACCGCTCACACAAACCCGCGGGTTTGAACACGTGCTTCACGGAGTGAAATCACAGTAGGGGCTTTAAATCTTGGGAAACAAAAGAGCGAACATAGTAGGACATGCTGGGAGGTCTGGTGGGAGCAGGTGGTGCCAACCCCAAGGCCCACAGCCGTGCGAGCCAGTGCCAGCACCGTGGACGACTGGCCACTGCCGGAGGTCATCAGACCACCCGGGGGACAGCCTCCACACCTGCGCCCAGAGGTGGCAGCGGGGCCTCTCGTGCTGGCGACGGGGCCGGGGCAGGGAAGCCCAGGTGAATCAGAGGACTGCGCCCAGGACACCCAGAGGGGCCGTGGCCGGTCCTCTGCCCGCAACAGGACATGGGAGACATGTCCTGACAGACGTGTCCAGTGCAGGGGCCCTCACCTTCAGAATGACCCAGCAAGATCACTCTAGGGGGGAGCTCAGAACCCAACCCCACTGTGTCTCACAGTCCCCCAAACCCACCAGGGTCCCCTGTAGTCCCCCTAAGTAAACAAGAGGGAAAGAGAACTCAGGTCATCAGAAACTACACAGAAAAAAAGACATAAAAGTACTGTTACTGTCCTGGGGCGCCTGGGTGGCTCAGTAGGTCGAGCATCTGCCTTCGGCTCAGGTCGTGACCCCAGGGTCCTGGGATCGAGCCCCACATCGAGCCCCGCATCGGGCTCCCTGCTCGGCAGGAAGCCTGCTTCTCCCTCTCCCGCTCCCCCTGCTTGTGTTCCCTCTCTCGCTGTGTGTCTGTCAAATAAATAAATAAAATCTTTAAAAGAAAAAAAAAGTACTATACCTGTCCTGACAGACAGACAGACACTTCCTGTGCTTTCATGGACCCAGCGCGGGGCGCAACGGAGGAGGGAGGCGGAGAGGGGCTCAGGAGACACATATGGGGCGTGTGCTGTGTGCGTGTGTTGTTTGTATTATGTGTGTCTGTCCTGTGGTGTGTGTTTAGTGTGTGTGTGTGTGTGTGTGTGAGGTGCCCTCCGAGGGACAGCCATGCAGCAAACCCTCAGCCCAGGGTCCCGGCAGGTGGGCAGGTGGGAAACGGGCCAGAGGGGACCCGGTATTTCCCGACCCCAGGCACGTGAGTGACAGGCAGCGAGGGGAGGCAGCGCAAGGGGGGCAGGGGCTGGTGGGGGACCCCCGACAGAACCCTTCCTGCTCTTCTTTGCCAAGACAGCGCGTGGGCCTCTGCTTCGCTGAGCCACCAGCAGCTTTTCGGAGATGTGCATCGGATCGTGAAGACCCGAGCCCACAGCCTGGGAAAGCTCTGGGACTTCAAAACACAGAACCAAGTGCTTGAGAACGGTATTCCCGCAGCACCTGTCTCTTCTTGTGAGACCACCTGGTTTGCCGCGAGGAAGAAGGAGATCAGGGGGCTCCACTGGAAACAGGTTTCTTTATTAAAGCATGTGGATTCCGCAAACCTCAGTAATAAATGCAGGGGTGAGAGCAAATCACCAACATAAACAGAGCTCCAGACGTATCAATAAATCTCACCTGAAGAGCGGGTATAAATACATGTTTCCACAGATTTCCAGGAGCTCGACGTGAACCTGCTCAAGCTCCCGCGGAGAAAGCTATGCTAAGAATAATCACAGTAACTCCTCACAGGCTGTGGGGGGGCACTCTTCCTGGGCGCTGTTTTCGCCTCTGCTCCGACATGAGCTCCCCCAGGGCGGGCAAAGATTGGAAACCAGCCCGCTTCCCTTCTCCCATGCTCGCGCACCTGCCCCGGCCTGGAACCCCCCATGTCATCCGGAGAAATTCTGAAAGATGTTGGCGGCCTCCACCCAGTTCTGGAAGCAGGCCAGACCCCGCTCGCGGACCTGCTTCCGCCCTTTGTCGGTGATGACCTCCCCGCTTGGTTTCACAACCACCAGCCTGGGGGTGACTGAGATGTGGTGCCTGGTCCTCAGCTCGCTGCAGGAGAGAAGAGGGAGGGGAGGGCCGGGTCAGCAGCGGGCCGGGCGGACCGCCACGGGCACGTCTGAGGGGACCAGGGCCTCCCTCGGCTGGCAGACCCTGCCAAGCCTCAGCACCAGACCTGCCGGTGCGCCCTCCCCCACGCTGGCCTCCTCAGCATCTGCTCTCCCTGCTGCGGGCCTGTCCAAGCCAGCGCCGTCCCAGAGGAGCGTCCGCAGGGAGGGAGCGGCTCTGAACCTGCGCTGCCCGAACCGACAGCTGCGTGGGACCCCGGAGCACCCGAAAGGTGCTGCAGGCCTGAGAGAACGAATTTTTCATCTCAGCTAACTTAAATTTAAGTAGCCACATACCGGACAGTGCAATTTTAAACCCACAGATCACCCCCAATAAACTTATATCCCTCCTACATTCAAGAAGCAGAAAAACATCAGGTCCACACAGTGGTCCAAGTGAAAACTCCATGGGTTCTAGACCACTGCAAAGCCGTGTGAGACTTTCTGCCCAGGAAACTCAAGGACAGGCTGATCAACATGATGACACATTTCTTGGCTATGTTTCCTGTCAGGTGCAACCCGGTGAGAGACCTTTTTACAAAATTATTTGTGTTCATTTAGGGGAAGGAGCATCCACCTTCTTGGTTTCTCCCTGTAACCGTCCCTGGGATTACTGTCCTCAGGATAGGGCAGCTGATGAAAATCCCTCCCCATTTCCAAGGCCAGCCTGCTCGGGCCTCCCATAAACAGTAACCTGATTTTCCTCATCTTCACCCTCAGGACTGTGGGTCTGCGTGGAAGGAAAAATGTACCTGAGACCCTCCTGTACCACATCTCCTGGTGACACCTCCACCACGGCCTTCCTGCTGCTTTTGGGGAACCCAGATCAAACACACACGCATAAATCAAGCAGGGAAAAATATATCCCACCTCCACCCAACAAAGAGAGATGGCCTCGTTTTCAAACATCCATGAGACAGTGACAAAGCCAGCATGCTCTCAGCCACGCAGGGATCTTAATACATTTCAAATAATCAGGGGCGCCTGGGGGGCTCAGTTGGTGAAGCGTCTGCTTTCGGCCCAGGTCATGATCTCGGGGTCCTGGGACTGAGCCCCGCATCAGGCTCTCTGCTCAGCAGGAAGCCTGCTTCTCCCTCTGCCTCTGCCCCTCCACCTGCTCATGCTCGCTCTCTCTCAAATAAATTAATAAATCTTTAAAAAATAAATAAATTTCAAATAATAAATAGCACACAGACCACTTAACCAGACCATAACATAATGGAAATTGGTAACCAATACGAAATCATTTTTGGAATGAGTTTAAAAACTAAATATCCATATGTTACCCATAAAACAGCAACTCAGACTACAACCTAATTAGAAGAGAACGATGCAGAATACACTCCGGATCCCCAGCTGCAGACACCACTAGACACAGGAAGTTGTGGTCTTAAATACACTTTTCTGAACGACAGGCCTCTGTGTAGACAAGCCATGGGTTTGATCCGAGAAGCGGGCACGGTGCCGATGCACAGACACTGGGAAAGGCGCACCGAACACAGAAGTCACGGACAGACAAACCGGACCTGGCCCCAGGGAAGGTGCACAGAGCAGGGCCCTGACTGCCCGAGGGAGAAAGGAAGACACGGGAGCATCGGGAGTCAGGCGGTGGCCAGTCCCGGCGCGCGGTGGACTCTGCCCTGCTCGTGGACGCCGGTGCCCAAAGGAGCCCCGCACTGGGCTGGCTGCCCCTCCAGCAGCTTCTAGAAGCCGGTCTGCACGGCGTCCCCTAGTTACTCACGTGAGGAGACACGAACGTGTGAGAGAAACAAGTCAGCTATTATATAAACGTGAGCGTTACTGAAACAGACACCAGGGCTGACAAACCCAAAGCACGGTCATGGAGAGACGCCAACCTGGGGACCCACATGGGCCTCACTCACGAGCCCGCAGGTCTGGCAACTTGGGGGGGTGCGGGGTGTGACCCAGGTGACTGGGGGGAGACATCCTCCCCAGTGTTTTCAGAATCCTGCACAACCCCAGAAATTTGAAATGCCTAAGAAATTAGCTTTCCCCCAAAGCATAAAACAAACACGAAGAAAAGAGGAACCACCCAGTAGCCCTTGGCGTAATGGCTGCAGGAAACGGCGGTGGCCCGCGAGAGGCTCTGTCCGGCAGCCAGGGCAGATAGGTTCTGTCCGGGCCTCCGCTGTGGGCAGCATGGCGGGGCCTGCAGCGCGCACCACGTCACCACGGTCCCGCTGGGGCTTACCCCCAAGGCCAGGCGGAAGCCCTGGGGGGTCCTGGAGGTGATGAGGGGAGCCCCTTGGCGGAGCCCACATGCATTCCTGACTCTGCATCCACATCCCTGCCAGGCTCCCCGTGTGGTGACTGCGGCTTGCTGGTCCAGGCCCCACCGTGGAGTAGCTCATCTGCAGGAGCGGTGCTCCAGGCATGGGGTCCCCAGACCAGCAGTAGCCACCCCACCAGGGAGAGTCTCCTGCCCTGCTGGTGGGGGTGGAGCCCCAGTCCCCCAGGGCCACCTGCACCCCCCTCCCTCCGCCGTCCAGGGACCCCGAGGAGGGAAGCTGAGACAGTACAGCCTGCGGCTTGATGCCCAGCGTCCACAGCCCTGCACTCTCTGGCATGAACTAGCTGAGGGACTCGGGCAAGCTAGCCAACCTCCCTGTACCCCGGAGTCCTCACCTACACGGTGGGAAAAACAGAACCCACCTCCCTGGGTTGCTGGGAGGATGAGATGGTGAGTAGACATACAGCACAGCCAAGGGATGGGCACATAAATGCTCAAAAAACACTGGCTGTTACTGATGGGGGGCCCACCCCCCAATTCCAGCTGGGCTGTCCAATGCAGCACAGCCATGCTGATGGGTACCTGGCAGACGCAGAACCCCTGAGACTCCGCAGAGCGCTTGGGTGTGTGCTAGGAAAGAGGAAGGCGTGAGGATGTGCAGCCTGAGACGCGGCAGCCCCTCTGCCACCCTGAGGGGAGACTGGACTTGCCAGGTGGCCACTGGCTGCAGCCCGAGCATGGAGCACGCATGGCAGAAAGTGGAGGAAACTGTCCTCTCTGGCCTCCCCCCGCCTCCCTCGAGACCAGCTCCTGGCTGCAGGCTGTTTAAGTTAAGCCAATCAACAACCTTCGCAGTTTAAGCTTTGGGCCAGTTGCTGTTGTTCTCATCCCTCGCTCTGACACCGTCAAGGGGGCTCTGACACCGTCAAGGGGGCGCAAGGCAAGCCAGCCGGGCTTAGGGGAGTGAGGTGGAGTCTGGAATAGACGTTTGCTCCAGAATATCTTCAGAGTCAGCCGTGTGGGCCCTCCAATCCCCGCCCAGGCAGCCTCTGCCTGGGGACAGCCGTCACCTTGGAGCCACCGGCCGAGAGGCTCATAAGCACCTGCACCTGCTGCTGGCGCTGTGTCCCCAGGGAACAGGCTGTGCCCTGGAAAGGAGAGCCCTGTGGCCATGCACATGGCGGGTGTGAGAACTCTGGGCGTTGTGGCTGTCTGGGGGGATCCGAGTTCCTCCCTGCCCTGGGCATGGGGCGCTGTTGCAATCCTGGATCCCTCCCTCCACCGAACACAGCGCGTCCTCCTCCCCGGCACAACCCCTTCTGGGTTGCCATGGCAACTCTGGTTCTGGCCTCTTCCCATCCTGGCCACCGGCAGACTGTTGGCCCAGCCCCCACCCAAGACGCAGCCCCCAGACAGCAAGCAGGGAACCGTGTCTGCTCCAACCTTCAAGACTGCAGAGACACTCCTCACATGGGCTGGCGTCCCCAGGGGCGCCGGGGAGGAGTTGGGGCTGCCAGGAAGGGAAGGGGGCTCCAGGGTTTGGAGGTGGGAAAGATATGGGGTAGTCTGGAACACCAGCTGCCCTGTCTGGCCGGAACACGGGTGCAAAGGGGGTAACGGGGTGAGTGTGGGCAGACAAGACATGGACCGAGGCCCGGAAAGCTGGGGTATCCCCGGTGGGACCAGACTGCCTTTGACGAGAGGAGGCGGGTTCCAGAACAAGAGTCTGTCAGATGTGGACACTGAGGCGGGCGGGATGAGTGAGGACATGCCAATGGTCCAGGGCCTAAGGGAAGGAAGTAGCAAAGAGGAGAAACCCAGACTCGGCAGAATCGGTGCCTGACGAGGACGTGCTGAGTCAGGAGGCCGGGGAACTGGAACACAGGGCTGGGGAGAGGGCAGGGAGCGCGGGCCTGTCGAGAAGCTCGGCCCCACCGAGTGGACAGCTCTAATGGAGCCATTCTCTACCCGAGAAACGAAGCCACGGCCAGCTGTCTTCTCCATTCAACCCAAACCTGTCAGCCTGGAGGCTGAGGCATCCATCCGCCTGGCCCATAGTGGGGGCAGTCGGAGCCGAGCGGACTGGAGGCAGGGAGGGTCACAGAGGTTCCAGAGCCCAAGTGGGCCCCAGTGTTGTTAAGAAACAATCATAAAGTCCAGGAAAATCACGATGGAGTGGGTCTTCCATGTGACAGCAGGAGACAGGAATTCCTCCAGGCAGAAGCAGAAGCTGATGCTTGGGTGCTGGGCCCATAACAAAGGGCAGGAAGACGGGCAGGACACCCCATCCTCAGTGCTGTCCCTCCGCTCAGGCTGCTCACCCACCTGCACACAGGCACCCGCCGCAAGGACATCAGTAAGCAATGTGCGCCCAGGCAGAAGGGCTGTGGTCGCCCGCCAGCCATCCGGCCACCAGCATGCCCAGGGCACCCCCGTCGGGGCTCTCTGCTGAATTCCCCTCCTCATCCTGGGACTCAGTGGGTCAGCAGTCATCCAGCGGGTGGACCCTGAGGGAAGACAGCCGGGGGTCCCTGACCATGACCGACCTAGCGGGGCCCAGGTGACTCCTGTCCTGGCCCCACTCCCCAGGGCACCACGCAGAGCGCCGAGTTCCACACACTTCTGGAAACTTCCCCAAAGGCCGCCCGCATGCATCCCACATTCCTTAGTGCTCCATGCTGGTGGCTATTTCCATGGGGTTCATGATCTGATTCCATGTATCCAGGCTGCAATGAGCAGAGCTTAGGGCGTAGCTCCAAATATTCCCCCAGAATAGCCCATTTCCTACCATAGAAACTGCAAGGAGAGCTCATGAGGTCTCTTCTGGAAAGTAGAAGGGCAAGAAGCTAACCTAACAGAAGGAAAACGGAGGCTGGCTTCTTCCGGAAACCAGGCTGGCCGCCCGGGCCCTGACCTGCTCGGCTGCAGGCAGTGGACCTCAAGGGCTGTGACCGCATCCCAGGAGAACCAGGAGGAGCTGGGCCAGGCCCTCCCGGGGTGAGGCCGAGCAGAGGGGCTGAGGCTTGCGGTCCCCTGGGACCCCTCGGAGAGGGAGAGGAAGAGGATTGCCAGGGCAGAGTCAGGTTCCAGAGCCCGGAGCACTGGCCTCCTTAGTGCCTCAGCGACACATCTGTGAAATGGGGCACGCAACCACCACCGCGGCTCCAAACTCACGAATCGGGGCAGCCCACGTACAACACAGGGACGCCATGACCCCGGGCAGCGAATGCCTCGCCTACGTCACCGCACGAGAAACCCCAGAGCTGGGCTCTGCCCAGACCCCCAGCTCTGCCTGATTACCAACACGGTCCCCCTGTCACTTTCAAAACTGAGTGTGTTTGTTCAAAAAGCTGCACATAACCTGAGTGCTAAGCGAACCAGAGGCACTAGAGACCCGATGATGAATCCTTTGCCGAGCAAATCCCTGAGATTCATCCTCACTAAATTGCCACTCAGGTTTATTTTCACTGTCACGTAGACCAGGCGTCAGTAAGACTTTCCCGGAGTCAGGCGCCCACCTGGAAGGCCTGAGGCTCACCTCCTCAGCATCACCCACCCCATGTGTTAAGGCGGAGGGGAGGGGAGGGAAGGGGAGGGCAGTTGTCACACCACTGAGAAAAGAAGCCCCCAGAGAAAAGAAGCATGCCCCCAGAAAACACACCCAGAAACTCATTCCACATCTGTTACAGGGGTGCTGGGGTAACACAGTTGTGAGGAGCAATGTACATCCAAGTCTGGAGCCTGTCACCACAGCAAAGACCCCAGCGACAATCAGTGCCCAGCTCACTCCAGCAGGCCAGCCCTGCTGATCCTCACCATGCTCCCTCCTGCCTCCTCCCTCCCACCTTCTCTGTCCTCCCTCCTCCCTCCCACCTCCTCCCTCCCACTTCCTCCCTTCTCCTTCCCACCTCCTCCCTCCCACTTTCTCCATCCTCCCTCTTCCTTCCCACCTCCTCCCCACCCCATCCTTCCTCCTCCCCACTCAGGTCCCCCCTCCTCACCCCTCCCACCTTCTCCCTCCTCCCCTTGGATTTTCAGGGACTCTGTCATTAACTCCGCTGGAGTCCAGGGGCCTGGTTCTTCTGACAATTGGGAAATTCCAGTAGAACCGCACCCGCGCCAGCAGGGAGGGGCATCCCCCAACCTTGGAGTCCCTGCCGCCCTCCCCCACCCCGCACATGGCCCCCAGCTCCCTGACGGCAGCGCACGCAGGGTCCCCGGTTCCGACCCAAGCCTTCAGAGGCTCCCTCTCCCGCTTCCACACTCCTCCCCGACCCCCTCCGCGGGTGGACTCCGCCACCGCAGCAGCCTCAGCAGCCGGGCTGTGGCTGGAAACCGCAGACCCGCCCAGGCAAGGCTCGCCAAGCTCCGGGGCAGGTGGCAGCCCCGCTGGAGCCGCTGGGAGGCTGGAGCCGCTGGGAGGCTGGAGCGGCTGGGAGGCTGGAGCCGCTGGGAGGCTGCAGCGGCTGGGAGGCTGCAGCGGGGAGCACGAGGGACGCGGGAGAGGCCCGCCCGGGGTCGGGGACCAGCTCCGCGCGGCCGCCCAGCCCCGTGCCACTCACTGCCGGAGGGGGTCGTGGAAGGGCAGCGCCAGCCAGGCGCCGTCCAGCTCGCGCATGAAGTCCAGCATCTCCCGCTCGCTGCCGTCGGCCGACACGAACACCACCTCGAAGGGCGCGCGGGGCCGCGCCTCGGCCACCAGCTGGGCGTAGAAGCGGCAGAGCGGCGGCGGGAAGTCGCGGCTGGACGCGCAGCGGCCCGCGGCGAAGTAGAGCGCCACCACCTTGTTCTGCAGCGCGGCCTCGGCCTCCACCCACGCGCCGTCGCGGGTCAGCAGACGCCGGCCGCCCAGGACGTCCACCATGGCCGGATGGAGGGGGGACACCTGCGGGGGGCGAGGGGCGGCGGTGGGCGCGAGCGCAGACTCCTGCGTGGGACGGACACCTGCGGGGGCGGACACCTGTGCGGGACGGACACCTGCGGCCGGAAGACACCAGCGGGGGCGGGGAATGAAGATAGATGGTCACCTGCGGGCGGGCGGTGGTGCCGCCCGGGACGTGCTTGGGCTGTGCCTGGACCTGGGGCTCCCCCTGCTCTTCGGCCCGGGCCTCGGCCTCTCGCTGGGGCAGGGGCGAGCGCACTGCGGGCAGGAGGGACACTCACAAACACCCTGAAGCAGCGGCGTCTGCAGCGGCTCCCGCCTCCAGGAGGCCGAGCTGCGGGGCCCGCCCGGGCGCCTCCGCCCACCATGCCCTCCCGGGATCTCCGCCTGCTCTCCGCCCGGTCCCTCCTCACACAGCGCCCCGACCCGGCTCCGCAGTCGCCCCCTCCCGGAACGCGCCCCGCCCATCTCTGCTCCCCTCTCCCACTGTCCCCTCTGCGCCCCGACCCGCCCCGCGCTCCCCTGCGCCCTTGCGCTCTCCCCACCCCCGCGCTCCCGCCCCAAGCGTCCCGTCGACCAAGAGGTGACAGTATTAATGTTCCAGGCACTCTGGAGGCCCTGGGGATCCAGCCGCGAGCAAAGTGATTTCAGCTCCTGCCTGCGCAGATGCGGGGAAGCGGCGGGTGAGACACTCGGACGGGGCACAGATTTAAGGGATTTAGCGCAAAAAAAACTCTGATCAAGATAAGTCACATTTTACTGCAGTACTTTAAAACTTCAAAGTCAATGCAAAAACTTCACGATGCACAAAACATCAAACATGTAAATAAGGGCGGGATCCCGGCCTGCCCTTGGACGCGGGCCTCTGTCCTCTCGGGCCGGCCCTCATCTTGCGGAGGGAATTCGCGGACCGCAGACGCACCTGCCGGGCAGGTGGGGCCAGCGCGCATGGGTGGACTCAGGGCCCCCGGGAGGTTCTGTGGGACCCATGCTGATCCCAGCACCGCGCTGCCAAAGCCTCGATTTGCTGTGGGATTGTAAGACATGGGGAACTTATAGGCCACCAGGAGAAAAAGTTGAGGTGGGGGGGGCCCTTGCATGTGGAGGTCCGACTTTTGTCAAAACTCAGGCAGAACGGAATGCCCCTCAATTCTAAATGTCATCAAGACTATTTTGATCTGTGTGGCCTTTTTCCTTTTATTTCAACAGTGAGCAAAAGAGAGGACATTTCTTTTAGTGACACCCTCCCACGGGGGAAATTTTCAGCTATTTGTACAAATACTGTGTACCCCTGCGGGAGCCTTCCTGTGACCATGGTGAAGTCTGGGCATTCCTCCAGGGAGGGGAGATATGGAGGAACACCCTTCCTCCCCAGGGGACCCTCCCACGGCTGCTCTGAGTGCGTGTGTGTGTGTGTGTGTGTGTGTGTGTGTGTGTGTGTGTGTGTAGGGGATGCCCTCAAGAGTTCCTGGGGAAGCAAGGGACACCAGTCCAGTCCAGCTCATTCACCTGCTCCACCAGTCTTCAAGGGCCCTTCCTGTCACGTGAGCCTGTTCACTGGCCCACTACCCCATCCCACTGGCCACTCCTTAAGGTGGGAGGGGGTTACAGGGGCCTGAGAGGCAGAAGGAGGCCCAGCACCCTCCCCTGCCTCTGCTGGAACTGAGTCTCCTATGCACCTTCCTCCACCTAACGCAGAACCCATGGAGTCCCAGAACCAGGATTTGGTGCCACTAATCCTGGCTGGGACACCTCAGGTCAGTTCATACTGGACTTCCTTCCAGGCATCTGCTAATCAGCTTTGCGTGCCCTAGATAATCACGGCCAAGCTGGACAGTGTTCCCACTCCTGATGCTTGTGATCAGCCACATGAGGGCCTTCTTGCCTCTGCCCTGCCCCCCACTCACCCAGCACCCTTTCCCTGCGCTCTGCCACCACTTTAAACAGTCTGTGATCTATATTCTGCCCTATCATCCAGTCCTCACCTGAACTGAAGCACAGTCTTTTCTGCATGTCTTCCTGTATAATGATCAGACTCCCCTGAGACTCCCCTGAGCCCTCCTCTTGCCTAAGGTGGGTCCCTGGACCCTGTCCGCTGCCTGCTAAGCCAGTGCTTGAAATGATCACTCTGGCTTACCTTCAGCAACAATCCCCTGCCCTTGGGGTCTCCTCTTAGTGGCTTTCCATCCACCGACCCCACCCCACCCTCTCCCTTGGTGGTAAACCCCAACTCCAACTGTGTTCAGAGTTGAGCTCAGCTCTTTCTGAATAAAATCTGCCCTTAGCCTTTAACCATTGTCCAGCTGTGCTTCTCCTGAACACCTTGGTTGGCTCACTGCCAGGGCACTGACCGCAGGGCAGAACGTTCCCAGAGCTAACACTGGCTGGCTGGCACACGGGTCTTCTAAGCCTCTCCCGGGAGGCACACTACAGCACGACCATGGCTCTGCCTTTCTGGGGTCAGCATGCAAGCTCCCCACGCTTGTGAACGAGGCTGCTCCTCATCAGAGACAGTATTTTTCTGAGCGGGAGTATTTTCGAAGTCCCAGCCACAGCGTCTCTTCTCCACCCTGCCTTTGGATGCCACACAGCAGAGGGGCACACGAAGAAAACAGGATCCTAGGCCACTTGACATGAAACGGACTTTTTCTTTTCACTACAAGATGTACACGTGACAATGATCCATTTGTTTCTACCACTGCTTATGAATACACAAATATTCTCATGGAAACTTTTTCTGCTCTGATCAGCACAGCAAACAAATTAGACATCCTGGTGTGCAAATATCACCTCTGAATTTCCTGGCTTTAGCTATTCAGGCTGGAGTTATTTATTTTCCTGTATTTAAATATTTGTTCCTAGGGAATGATATCGTGAGGTTTTCGTGACTCACTTTCAAAATGGTGGTTGGCCCCTTGCTGGGAGAGAGTGCCCAAGTGACGAACAGAAGCCTGGCGTTCTCAGTGACCCGCTGGGGCCACGGGCGAGTCACCCCACGGGCCTGGCTTCCCAGGGACAACTTCATGTTTAGTAGCGGTCAAAACAGATGTGGCTTCGGGCTGAGGAAGTGCTCCCTGGTCCCACCAGCGGCTTCCCTGGGGTGCTTCAGATGATTCTAGAAGCACCTGTGTTGCCCCAGCCGATGGTCTGGAGCACAGAGAAGGTGGCAGCGGGTGCCGGTCCTCTCCGGCTGCCAGAACAAAGCAGCACAGACAGGGCGGCTGCAACAGCAAGAACTTGTATCTCACAGCCCTGGAGGCTGGAAGTCTGAGATAGAGGTTCTGGGGAGCCCCCTCCTGGCTTGTGGGCCACCACCTTCTCCCTGTGTCCCCACATGGCGGAGAGCTCTCCTCCTCTTCTTATAAAGCTACATCTTATCAGCTCGGGACATTGTTCACGCATAATTACCTCCTAGAAACCCTATTTCCAGAGACAGTCCCATTGGGGGTTAGGGCTTCAGCATGTGGATTTGGGGGACAAGGCTCAGCCCACACACAGTGCTTTGGGGGAAGGCACAGCATGACACATCCCTGACCCCAAATGTTTCAGAGTCCCGTGTGTGCGGGGTCTCGGGCTCCAGTGCCCTCGGTACGAGGAGAAATCAGGTGTGTGGGGAAAGAACAGCCCTATGGGCGTCCCGGGGGGCAGTACAACCCAGGATGGGGCGATGGTGCTGGCGGTGGACGTAGGGGGTCAACGACTGCAGAACAGCTTCTGTTTGCCAGGATTTAAAGAAACTTCATCACAGGTGACCAAAGCTCCGCGCTATCCACGATACAGTCTCACTTCCTCTCTTGAAACTTCCCCCCATATCCCGTATCCTGCCAAAGTGTCCTCAGAAATGCGCCCGGCGAGCGGGGGGGTGGGGGGGCACGCCAGGCTGGGGGTTCCCATGCCAAGGGCTGTGGAATCGGTGACATCCACGCTCACACACCATCCCTATCTGGGCGGGAGCAGCCTGGCCGACCCTGCACGCGAGGTGTGAGGTCCAGCAGCCAGACCGCCCCTCCGCAGGGAGCGTGACGGTGTCTTCATTAGGCTGCCTCCCCCGGCTTCAAGCCGTCAGAAGTGGCCTCAGGCTGCAGCTGACGGATCCGTGCATTATTTCTGCGTGGGGGCATCTCCCCGTGGCTCTCCGTGGCTCCCAAGTAGGGCCAGCCACAGCGGCCCAGAGGCCCAGCACAAAATGAAAATTCGGGGCTGGTGGAGGTGCCACAGTATGCAAGCTTTCCCCTTTTTTCCATGGCTCTCTCTTGGCCTGCATGGTGTCTTGGCTGCTGAATGTCCCGTTGTGTTGGGCACAGGGTGAACGCCGACCTTCACCCCGGCCCAGGGTCCTGCCCTGTGAGTCGGCCGATGAGCAGCCCCACCACTGCTGGGTTCCTGTCCCACCAGCTGCTCCCCCTCCACCGTGTCCACCCTGAGACACGGCCAGTCTCAGACGTCCCAACACCCAGGGCATGGGGACAGGAGGCCCGTCAGAGCTGGACACTAGGGACACCAAGAGAGGAGGACGGAGCGGTCTGGAACCTGCCCCGGGAGGCAGCAGGCAGTGGAAGGTGGGAGCATCCATGAGCCAAGGGCCCGTCAGATTTCACGTACCAAACACAGGTTCAAAGATAAAATTATGAAGAATTTCAAAATGGTGACCGCAGAGCATGGAGCCCCAAGTTCGAGGTGGGGCCTCCGAGATTGCAGGAGCCCACACCCATGAAACGGCCTTGCTCCCCACTCGGCAACAACCCCATTTCCAAATAATTCTCAGGTTCTGGGGGTCAGGATGCCAACGTATCTTTGTTGAAGGGACACAATTCAACTCAAAATGGAAGCGTTGAAGGACAGTTACTTCAAGAGCAGGATGGGGGAAGCTTTGTAGGAGGGCAGGCCCAGGAACGGTGTGGTGGCTGGTGGGCTCAGCTGGGGCGGGGAGAGGGGAGAGCAAGCATCTCCATTGGCTGCATCGGCCACGTGCGGGAGGGCGGATAGAGAGGACGAGGGCAGGTGGGGTGCCAGCTCACGGAGAGCCAGGCGGCCGGACTACTCAGGGCTATGTGCCAGGCACTGGGTCAGGTGCTTTACCTGCAGGTAAAGACTCACCAGGTGTTGCAGAAACAAAATAGTATACGTAGCTCCTCTCTTTGAAAAAAGAAGCTATGAAACCGGAAATGTGGGCATTGGTTTTATTAAAACGAGAGACAGCGAAGTCTGAAAGTACTGGACTTGGTGAGGTACTGTGGCTTCCCATTCCCTGCCTGCCACCCTCCAGGCCTTGAGACGATTCAAACACTTCCTTCCCAACCTCCCCCGCCTTCCCCCCAGCACCTGCCCAGGGAGATGGAAGGCTCTCCTGGAATGGTATTCCTCCCCCTGACATGAAGGGAATGAGAACCCCTTCCTGGTGCTACCCTTCTCCTTGACTCTGAACGCTGTGAGGATGTGATGCCTGGAGCTGCTGCAGCCACCTTGAGGCTGTGAGGAACAGGCCGAGAGAATTTCAGAGACACCTGCCTCGTCCTCTGACATCATGAGCCACTGAACCCAAGCCAGCATCACCATCCCCAGAAGGCTTACAGATGGCTTACAAGAAAAATAACCCTGAATTTCAGCAGTGTTTGGAGTATGTTCTGCAAGATGCTAGGAGACCCGAGGTCCTTTCAGATGGCTTGCAGGGTTGAAACTGTTCTCATGAGGACACTAAGATGTAATGTGTGTTGACATTTGCTCTGATGGGGCACAGGGAGCAGTGGGAAAAAGCTGGGACAACCTGAATCAAGCCAGCGGCACCACACCGTCCTTCGTGGTCACCATATTCTTTACCTATGTGCATTCCTGGGGAAAAAGTTTTACTTACTGTTCATGACACCACCATAGAAGTTGGTAATTTTGCCCACTGTTCTTCACAAAAACCTAACAGGGCACCTGCAAGATGCTTCTCAGTGTGGCACAGGACAAGGGTGATCCACAGACATGCAGGCCCCTCCGTTTCCCAACAAAACACTGCTCGGCCAGCAGAGGCCACCTGTGGAGCCGTGTGAGGAAATCACAGCAAGCTCCAGTCCCCAGCGAGGGTTTACAACCCAGTCCTTAACTTAACAGACATTTGGGGGGCGGGGGGGGGGGCGGTGTATCAACCACGTGTTTCTGATGCTTGACATCAAGCCCTCCTGACCTAGAGGGACAGCCCCCCACCTCCCCGGGGCTACCAACTGTCTAGACAGGAGAGCCCAGCCTGGGAGCAAACCAACCAACCAACCCAGCCACCTCCTTCCTATGTTCTCCGTCCACCCAGGGCGAGCAGCCCTGTGCCCAGAGCCCGCCAAAACCAACCAAACTGGCCAGTCCCCAGCCTGCGCACCCGGCCTCGCCGTTCCTCCGACACTCCTCCCCTCCTTCGCGGGTGCCCTCCGGCCTCGGGTCCGACCACCTGCGGCTCAGGGCTGCTTGCAGGGGTGAGGCGCTCCTCCTGGCTGGCCCAGCGTCCTCGTCCCTCTCCCCAGCGGCCACACGAGAAGGGAGGGTGGAGGGAGTGTTGGAAAAGACGTGATTTGGGGGCTCACGTGCCAGCACGCGGTCCTCGGGGGCTGCTGGGAACAAGGGAGGCCCTTGGCCCCTGGACAGTGGATGGCCTCAGAACTACGGACGCTGGCAGCTCGTACAAGAGAGCTCCTACCCTAGCGGAGCGGCCAGCCATCTGAAAGGCCACCTGCAGGTCGCCTCCCGTCCTGACCTGAGTCCCCGCCCGCGGCTCCCGCCTGCTGCGTCCAGAGCCGACGCTGGGAGATCCCCACTGTCTCCGTCCAAGTCTCTCGATGCAAGGATCCGCTTTGCTACTTCCTTACCCCCAACTACAGCTGTAGAAAACCGCTCACCTCTTTCCTCTCTAAAGACAAATCGCACGCATCTGCTCTCGGTTTGCCGCGATGACCCAGGAGTCGCTACCAGTGCCCGCTAGAGGCAGTGTCCCTGTCACACAGCGGGCGCCGCGGGTCACCACCGGGGCTGGGGGCCGCGGCCCCCCAGCTGAGCAAGTCACAGCTCATTCTGAAGCTGTCTCTAACCACAGCCAACAGCTATGGGGCAGCTGAAGAGGAGGTCAGCCCTGCTGAGCAGCCCAGAGAGGATCCAGGACACACAGGAATGCGGGTCACCGAGAAAACCCACCGCAGTCCTCCCCTCTGTTCCCACCAGAAAGCACGGCGGGACCCTCCTCCTCCCGCTGGGTCTCTCTGTCCCTTTTCGGACCAGCCCCCACACGAGCTCACACACGCACACTCGTGCACGCACACTCACACGTGCGTGCGTGCACACGGAGCCTCTGCTCTAAGAAAGGTGGTCAGCAGCTGCGTCTGCACGGGGAGAGGGGCTTCCCTGTCAGGATAAAAAGTGTGAAAACACAGGACTTGCGGTCCTTGTGCTACCAGCTGAAATGGGGCCATTGCACCAACACAAGCGATCGAGCAGCGGACGTCCTTCTGAATCCCGACTTGGGTTCCGGGTAAGCTGGCCCTCTGGAGGGTGTGGGGTCCCGGGAGGAGGGCCGGCCGCCGGGCTCACTGGAACACCACTAAGAACATCAGGGGGTGGCGGGAGGAGGGCCGCCCCGGCCACGGGCACCCAACGGCCTCAACCCACTTTATTTCCTACGGGACTGAAGACTTTCCTGGAAGGGGAAAGGCACCCCCGGTGGACATTCTGGGGTCGCCAGCCCTGCCCTGCTGATTCTGCAGACACACCCCCCAGATGCTGTGATCAGGCCAGAATGGGGGGACCCCTGGCCTGGACCTCCTGTCACTGGAAAGCAGAAATGTTCCTGAAGGTTCTGTGGTGCCTTTCCTGGCCCTCAAGTCAAACCCATGCTTCTCACCTCGTGGACCCAAACAAGCGGCTTACACTTGTCTGCCCCACAGATGCTCTGCAATCTGCCTCTCCTCCTCCATGAACAGGAGCCCTTTCCAGCAGGGACACCTCATTGTGTGTCTCTAAACACACACGACCTCTTAAACCACTCATGGCATGCCACCATCACACCCAGTAAAAATTCAGTCTTTGATAATATCGAATGACAAGCCACGTTCAGATTTCCCAAATGTCCTCTTCTTATACTCGGTCTGCTCGGGTCAGGACCCACAGAAGAGTCGCCCTTAAATACAGACGGTGAGCACCTTAACTCTGTCTCGATCTATAAAAGCACCCCCCCCACTTCTGTCCACGCTATCTACTTACTGAAGCCACGTCAGCTGCTTTCTCATGGGGAGTTTATTCTTCTGTCCCTGGTTTCCTAGAAAAGGATGCTTTGAACTAGAGGGTCATTTTTTTTTGGTGAGATTACCGCCCAGGTGATGCCATGGGGTCACCTGCCTCAGTTCAGCTGATACCGATGGATGGATGGGTGGTCCACGCGTGGACATCCCCGTCCCCATGCAGAGTTCTCCACCAGACCTTCCCCAGTCGGTCTTAGTGCCCACCCATGTCTCTCCTCTCCATCCATTACTTCATTGTATTATAAAATGGCAATTTCCTAATTCCATCCCCCATTTGGGTTCAAACACCAGATTTTTCTGTAAAAAAAACAAAACAAAACAAAAAAACTATCCTTCTTTGCAGTGGTTTCCCAAGATGCAGTCCATGCAGAAAAAGCTGGATGAAAACGGACTCTTTCCTCAGTGGTTTTCCCCGTGAGTTGGTACCTGGCAACCTTGGAAGAGAACAGGTGCATTTTATCAGCTATTATAATGCACTGGTGGATTTTTATAAATCTGATGTGTTCCGACCCACTGCAGTCGTCTTTCTAGTGCTCAACTTGTCACATCTTTGGCCAGCGGGACCCCTTTCAAGTTGACTCCTGTGTCCTTTGTTTTTGGGCACAAATAGCCCCTTCAGTGCATTTCTTGCCTGAGACACAGAACCAGGCATTTCTCCAAAGAGCCCGGCTCCTGTTCGAGGGGCATTTAAGGACTGCGCTGGAGGAGAGGGGGCTCGCGGCTGCGGGCTACCATTGCTCCTACACGCTGGCATGGACAGAGCTGGGAAATACGTATGTTGTGAAAAGAGAAACATAAATCCTGAGTCCACACCGCTTTCTCTAACTTTATGCCTGTATCTGTCTCCTTTTGCCCGATGAAGCTTTAATCCGAGTAACTCAAAATGACTGATAAACTCTACACTATAAATATAATAGCTTCAAAATAACAATAACAATAGCGCTACGAGAAGTCAGTCACCTGAATACAGTTTAGGATCTCCTTGTGGTTCTTTTGTCCTTAGGACCCTTCCCAGCTGGGGATCAAAGTATTGTGTTCAAGAAATAAGACGTTTACAAATCGTTTACTTCTGAAAAAATGTTCCCACCCAACTAAAATGAAAACCTTATAGCGCTTTTACTCATAGGTCTTTGGCTCCGCCTCAACCACCAGGTGGCAGCCGCTCAGTCCGTGAGCAGAGATGCAGGGGCTCCCATGTTGTGCTCGCGGGAGGGACGCAGGGCCACCCTCGCTCATTGTCCTCAGGGACAGTGGTAGGAACTACGCAGAATCCGCTCCCCGAAGGGCAGGTGGTCCTTGTCCAACAGCAGCACCGCGGCTTCCTGTCCACACACAGATCGTTGGCCATGTGTTGTTTGGTCAGTGGTTAGAGGTTTTTAAATTTTTTTAAAGATTTTTATTTATTTAACAGAGAGAGAGAGAGAGCACAAGTAGGCAGAGCGGCAGACAGAGGGAGAGGGAGAAGCAGGCTCTCCGCCGAGCAGGGAGCCCGATGTGGGGCTCGATCCCAGGACCCTGGGATCATGACCTGAGCCAAAGGCAGCCGCTTAACCGACTGAGCCACCCAGGCGCCCCAGTGGTTAGAGGTTTATCCAGATTTTCTATTTTATTCAGTGAGTTTGGGTTATTTTTCTAGAAAACTATCCCAGTTGTCAAAAGCCTTCGCCCAGAGGCAACCTGTTGTTCACAGTTTTATCTTTTAACTTTAAATATATTGACTTTGTCCATAATTGGGTCTTAGAACTGTGTGGCTTCTTCTTTCTCCTATCAGCCCGGTCCTCTCTGTCCTCACGTCGGCCACACTTCCTCCTCTGACTGGTTCCTCACTGTCTGCCCACACCCTCGTCCCTCTCGCTGCTTCCTTTGGGTTCACTTTCTTGGCCGGTACATTGATCAGTTTTCAATCATTATTCTTTCACAGGTGGATTTAAGGCCACATGAACGTCCACTGAAATCGATCGCCGTCCCATAAATTTTGACGGGCAATTTTTGTTAAATTCAAAACACTTTGTAGTTTTTATTATGGACTCTTCTTTTTGCTCATTTGATATTTAGAAAGACGATTTTCCTATGCCGTGTTGGACTTCTGTCACTGATTAGTAATTCTCCCTCACTGTGCTCAGCATCTGTGTGATGTCACCTGTGGGCCTTTCTGGGGCTCATTCCCACGCCCAACACCTGGCTGGTGTTTGTAACGGCACTGTGTGTGCTCGAGCACACAGACAAGGACACACCAGCTACCCCTCTTGGTGCAGGGGTCTAAGCTCACCAATCGTATTATTCAGATCTCTGCCCTACGACTTCCGCCCGACACAGCCCCCAGTTTCTCACAGAAGCACGTCCCGTTTTTCTGCTGTTTGTCAACCTCCCGGGGATCTTGTGCACCTTCTCCTACGTATTTTGAGGGTGCGTGCTGTCTCTGCACAGTATCATCATGCTATGCGTGATGCGTCCCCAAGTCACAAGCTCATGACTTTATTATTTCATTCTCGTTGACGCTTTTTACCTTAAGGAATGCGATCTGATGTTCACACAGCTGCACCGTCCGTTTCCAGAGAGCTTCAGTCTGTTTTATCTTATTTTAAATTCCTTTGCTTTTAACCTTTTTTGTGACAGTGTTTGGGTGTTTGTGTTGCAAACAGAAAGGAACCTGGATTTCTCACTCCAGCCTCAGAATGTCCCACTTCTGAAGGATGAGTTTAACCTGTGTGCATCGTGATCACCATAAACCGAGATTCATTTTCGCCGTCTTCCTCGTGCCACATTCGGCTTGCTGCTTACTGATGAACATCACTCAGCTGTTAGCAGGTGGTTTCAACAAGGGGCCTCCAGGTGACAGGAAGTACTCTTCCTTCTGCTCTTCTGAAAATGTCCTCTCTTCTCCCTCCTTCTGGAACAATCTGGGCAGGCGAACGGTCTGCTTTCCCTCACTCTTTCAGTCTTCACCTGGCTGCATCGGGACACTGGTCTATCGATCTGTTTACAGGGTCTGGTTCTGCGTTCATGGATCTAAGGCTCCACCCCTCACCAGCCCTAGAGAATTCTCAGCCACCGACCCTGAGAGGACCACCCCACGCCATCGCTCTGTGCACCCACCTTCCGGAACCATCCCCGGACATGTGCCCGTCTTCTCAGCTTCGGCTCTCCCCACAGGCCCCTCTGGTGGCTGCTCACACCTGCGTCCAGCTCACTATGTCTCTCCTGGGACGTCCGATCTGCTCTCAGCACGTCTGTCGGAGATTTTATCACAGGGACTGTCTTCTGCTCCCAGAGTCCCATCTCCTCAGCTCACCGCTGCGTACTGCTCCACAGTGTCTTGCTCCGCTGCATTATCTAAACCTGCTTTTCTACAGACTGCTCAGAGCAGCATCTGCACGCTGGCCGGGTACAGGCCGAGGGAGGCCCCCCGATGGCTGCACTTGACCTGCACTTGTGGCGTTCCAGGCTCCGACCAGCTGGCCACTGGCTGCTGACTGGGAAGCCCAGGAAGGCACACTCACTCCCCCGCATTCGTGGGGCCCGAGGCCGGCAGCGCTGCCCAGAAAAGACGCTCAGGGAAAGGGCCTCTCCAAACCCCTCCCCGTCTGAGACGGACGCAGTGCCCTCACGGTGGAGGCCGCCTGCCCTCCAGGCCTGGTGACCGGTATCCACGAAGCTGCATGCTCACTCCCTCCTGTGGTTGCTGACGTGGCGCCCGTCGTGGCCACTGCTGCAGTTTTACTCCAGGGGGACTCATCCGCCCAGCCCCGGGGTTGTCCCGATGTCCTGGCGGGTGTGGGGCCCCAGGCTCCCCACCCACTCTCCCCAGCCCCTCGGCTGCAGGAGTCTCACTCGACTGGCCCGACTGCAGCTCCGGAGGCCGGCCACGTCCCCGCGGCTCCTGCTCTCTGCCGGCCTCTCCTCTGCACACCCGGCCACTCCCGGGGCAGCAGCCGCCCCCGCAGCTGGTTAGACCTGCAGGCTCCGGGGCCTCGCACCAGACCCGCTGAATCAGAACCTGCATTCATGCCTCCACGGGAGTCCTGGGCTCTACCCTGTAGTTTCCAACCAACCAACCAACCAACCAACCCAGAGCACCCCTGGGCGCACACCTCTGTTTCAGCAGAGGCCCAGTCGGGCACATTCTGCTCTCTGGGTGCCGGGCCCAGATCCGTGTATCTCAGCCTGCACCCCCCACCTCCTCCTCACATCCTCCTCACCGGCCTCTCTCCTCCTCCTCACACACTCTTACACGTGGACACATAGACACACATGCACGCACATTTCAACATACCCTCACATACCCCTTGCACACACACACACACACAAACACACCCTGTCCCCAGTCTCTGGGACTGGCAGGGAGCAGGGAAAAGTAAGACTGATTCCCAGGTGCACGGACACTGTAAAACCTGGGGGTAAAAGACACAATCTTCACTTCAGAGAAAGATCTGGACTTTCCATCATGTGTGTTCAGCTTGTTTTGTCAATCTGTACTGAAGACACAGTCGCCTGAACGAACGCGGGTCAGCCACACGGACGGTGCAGGGCATCGCGTCACCCTGGATGGGCAGCCATGCGCCCGGGCAGAAGCCCAGGGCTGCGCTGCCCCCCACAGGCAGGTGTCCGCAGCCGGACAGACCCGTGAGCTCAGGTGTGTGCTGCCGCTCCCACAAGGTGCGACCCCCACCCCCACTGGTCCCTTTAAGCCACGGGCCGGGGCACGCACTCACACACACCTCGGCGCTACTGCTGGCCGGTCCCGGTCCTGGCACCCCCGTGGTCAGTCCCCCACGGCGGAGGCTCCCTGCGGCCCGGGGCCCGTGAACCGGGCAGCCGCTCCCTGCAGCCCGTCCAGAAAGGCCAGCTCCTAAGCACACCCACCACGGTCACCTTGCCCTGAAGGTGGACGCCCAGGACCAGCCTGTCCTGTGTGGCTTTCACACGACGGCCACAGGGCGACACTGGGAAAACCAAGGCCTCTCAGATCCAAACATGATGTAGTCGGGGGCGGACAGCACACGTGGGATTTCAGTTCCTCTGGAACCTCAGTCTGGGTCTGACGCCGTGCCAACGGCCCTGTTCCTAACAGCACCAAGGAGCCCCTCTGGGGACAGCCATGCAGGGCACCGGGCCCCCCACCTGCCCTCTGCATGCGGACGATCCCTGAGAAGTCAGACCAAGGGTGGTAAGGGGACCATTCCTCACAGTGGCGCTGGGCCCTGGCAGCTCAGCCTCAGGTGGTCTGGGGGCCCACGGGCCTCTGGGGCGGCCCGGAGCTGGCCCATTCTCCGGGTGTGGGGAATGCACTCTGCCTCTGCTGCAGGGGGCAGCCAAGACCGTCCCCCGGGGCCGTCTCTGCACAGGGCCCCTGCTGCTCACGGGCAGAAATGGGGGTCTCACGGCTCGCAGAACAAGGACCCTTCACACCTGAGCGGAGGCCCCTGGACACGTCACGCTGTCCTCCGAGAAACGGGAGGGAGGCCCCGGGCCGCCCGCGTGCCAAGGAGCACCTACCGCTCCCCATGTGGTTACAGAGCAGCAACGACACAGACGACCACCCACGTCAGGCGGGGGCCAGAGCGTCTGCACCGGCCACGGAGGCAGCTACGAGCCACACGCGGACGTCAGCGTGGCTTCCGCACCGGGCGCGTCCCCTTGTCACGGGGCAGAGCTCGTCCCTGATGCTCCGAGCCAGCCCCGCTTCCCGTACGGCTGGCTGTCCTACCAGACGCTCGGACGGCCCCCGGGGCCACCTGGGAGTGACGGGAGCGTCTACCCTTCAGGAGCTCACCGAAGGCCTGTGTGTCTCCCACACACAACACGGGAGGGCACACGTGGCGGCCGGTGCCAGGGCCCCAGCGGAGCCCGCACGGCCTGGGGCTTACGGACGTGAGGCTCAAGTCCCAGAGCCAGGGGCCTCTCCTGGCTCAGGGACGGCCATCTTCTGTGTCCCCGCGTGGAGGAAGGCGCCAGGGAGCTCCCCGGGGCCTCCTTCCTAAGGACAGTAACCCTCCGGGGCTCCAGCCTCGTGAAGCAACCACCTCCCAGAGGCCCCACTCCTCGGACTCCCCTCTGGGTCAGGATTCGCCCCGTGAGTCTCGGGCAGACACCGTCTGGGGTCCCCGGGCCCCACGGGCTGGCGGCTCTGCCCGGTGCCTTCAGGCGGGCTCACGTGGTTCCCTTCAGAGCCCGCATTTCGTCAAGGGCTCAGAGGACGTCTCGGCCCCGGTAAAGGGCTGAGTGGCTCTGAAACGCTCGCCACGCCCCTGCCCTGCACGGAACTCCCTCGGCTGAAGCGCAGAGCTGGGCCGCGGGCTCTAGGTCTGAGCCGGCTCCCGTCGGCTCCTGGGCCTGCCGCTCCCCCTAGCCGGAGGCACCACGCTGCTCTCCCACGGCCGCCGGCCACACGCCCAAACCACTCTTACCAGAGACGCTCGTTCAGAGACACACCGGTAGATCCTGGTTCTTAAGAGCAACCACCAAGCAGCCGAATTTCTAAGGCCCTCTGTAGGGCCGGTTATCAAAGGCACACCTCAAAGGCGACCTCAAACTTACCACGGTCGCTGGCAGTGCGGGACGGCGCTCTGCAGGACTCCAACGGACACCGTCCCACGTGACTCTGCTGGGCCGCTGCGCTGACCTGGCGGATCGCCGCCGTGGCCGATTCTCCTCCAAACACGCTTCCCCAAAACCCCCCCGAGCCACGAAAAAAAAAGGGGGGGGGGGGGGGGCTCGCGACAGTGGGCGCGGTGCCGAAGGAATGTCGGAGGGGCTCTCCCAGGACGCCTGGAGGTCAGCAACGAGGAAGCTCCGGCCGGCTCCTGGGAGGCTCTGGGGCCTGTCCCTGTGGCACCGCACACGCCCAAGGTGGCGGTGCGAGGCCAGGAAACCCTGACCAAATTAGGAAGAAGCCGCGAAGCCAGGCTTCCTGCTGCAAGTGAGGAATATCCCACCTCTGTTATCAACTGCTGATAAAACCCGGAGGCCCAGGCCCGGGCTGGACCCAGCTCCTGCTCACTCCCCTGAGCCCTCAGCTCTTCTCTCTCACCTCTGGAGACTGGAACTTTCCCGCTGGGCTGCGTGCCTGTCCCTGGGGTCTGGCTGGGTCAAGGCCCCAGGGCCCAGGTCTCCCCCGTTCACCCACCACAGGAAGACGACACGGCGATACCCCTCAAGAGTGCCAAGGGTTCTGGGCCCAGCTCCCCACCGGCCCCCACCTTGTGACCTGTTTAATTCCCACTGAGCTGGAGTTAAGCCAAGATTTCAGGTCACAAATTCTGGGGAGTGTAAATGAAGTGCACGAGCGTGTCCTACTCGGCTTTTTGTTTCCTTGTTTTCTGTGTTCCAAGCTCCCTTTCTGGTTCTGCCTTCCTCCCCAGCCCATCACCTTTCCCAGATCAAGCCCCTCTGGGCCCCTGCTGGAACCAGTCAGCACCCGAAGGGCAGGTGCACCTGCCACGGCTGCCAGAGGGGTCTCCCCCAGGGGCCTCCCGCCTCTGCCCCCACCTGCCCGCCCACACCTGGGCATGCTCCCCTTTCCTGCCTCTCCCCCAGCCTTCAGCAGGACCATGCACTCGTAACGACCCCCTCGTACCCCCCTCTGGCGTTCCCACCAGTCATCATCCTGAATGGAAAAACCTTACTTTCTCATGATTTTAGCCCCGACGCGGTTCCCCAGCCCTCGTCCTGAGCGCAGACACAGGCCACTCCTGGAGGTCACAGCTGCCCGCGGCCACCACGCCCCTGGGCCAGCCCACCCCCCACCGGAAACAAGCTCCATCAGAGTGTGTTACACACACAGATTCCAGGCAGCCCCGACCTAGCTCAGAATTCAGGTCTCGCTCAGACAGCCTGCAAAGGCTCCGTGAGGGTCCAGCTGACGCGCACCACAGGACAGCGGGTTTTCAGTGAACGTGGTCCACCAGCCCTGCAGTCCAATCGGAGATGCCTTCCGTGCCCACTGCCAGGTGGCCTGCCTTCCTGGCACAGCCCTGCAGCCCAGAGTCCACTCTCCATCTCCTCCTCCCTCGTCAGGACGAGGCACGTAAGCAGACGCACACGCTGTGCCGCTTCTGCCTGCTCCCCCCACGTTGCGTCCTGCCATCCCTCCCGGGCAGGCCACACTGTCCACCCAGGGCTCTCACAGACAAGACTCCCACGACCGGCTCCCAAGTTCCCTGCAGACGGGGACTTCCAGTTCTCACAAGTATCCCCCAGAACCCAGCGTCGGATGCAAAGTCTGTTCACTTCTCAGCCAACGGTGAGACGTCCTCCCCGTCTTCACCAACATCTGTCACTGCCTGCCGCACGTGGGACAGCCGTCCCAGCAGTGGGAAGTGGCAGCTCCGCGTTCACCCAGTTTTCCCTAGTGACTACGGACGCCGAGCAGCTTTCCTGCATCTACTGGCCCTTGTAGATCTTCTCTAGAAGAGCATCCACTCAGCTCTTTCCTTTTTAACTCGGGTTGTCCTCTTGCTGTGTTCCTCCTAGATTCTGGACGCCAATCCTGTACCAACATGCCCTGCAAACGCGGCCCGTCTGTAGCTTCCCTCGCTTTATGAGCCACACACTTTAACTCTGACGAAGTCCTACTGAGTCAGCCCTGCCTCTTCTGGACTGGGCACAGGAGTCTCTGCCACCCCAGGGCCGTGAAGATTCTCGCCTGGGATTTTCTCCAAGTGTTACAGTGTTGGCTCTTACTTTCAGGTTTATCCACGCTCCGTTCTGAGTTAGTATTTGTATATAGTAAAGTCTCTCAATTCACATCTTTGCATGCGGATATCAAATTCTTCCAGCCTCGTGTGCGGAAAGGACAACTTTCTCCCCAGTGAGCTGCCCTGGGGCCACTGAGGAAAACCAACTGACCGTGCGTGCAGGCGGATTTCAGGATTTTCTGTCTGAGACAGATCCGTATACCAGCACCACGCTATCCGCGTACGATCTTATCGCATCTGCAATCAGGACGCAGAACTTAACCCAACACTCATTTTCCTTTGGCTATTTGGAGTCCTTTGTATGTCCATAAAAATTTTAGGAGCAGCTTGCGAACTTCTGCCACAAACCAGCCAGGCTTCTGGGAGAGACTGCCGTATTGGTGAGGACTCCTCCAATCCATGAATGTGAAATTTCTCATGGCTGTAGCCTTCAGGGTACAATCTCACTTCTATTCAATTTATTCTCAAGCAGTTTGACCTCCCATGCTGCTGTGGATGGAATTAATCTCACTTCAGATAGATCACTACTGCATTGTACGTAGAGAAGGGGTTGACTTCAGTATATAGATCTATGGTGCCACCTTGCCGAATTCGTTAGTTCTCAAGTTTTTTGTGTGTATCCCTTAAGATTTTCAACACAGAATCATGTCATCTGCAAACAGAGACGGGTTTATTTCTTCCTCTCCTGTCTGGATGCGTATTTTCTTCTCACTTGACTGCAGCAGTACGATGCTGAGTAGAAGGGACGAGACCAGACGCCTTCGACATTCCTGATCCTACCAGAAGACACTCGTTCTTCCACTACTGGGTACAATGTCAGCGTAGATTTATTTAAAAAAAAAAAAGATTTTATTTTTAAGTAATCTATACACCGAACATGGGACTCAAGCTCACAACCCTCTCCCAACTGAGCCCGCCAGGCAACCCGGCTGTGGATTTTTCTTAAGGAGGCCCTTCCTCAGGTTGAGAAAATTCCTTCCTACGCCATGTTTCTTGAGATTTTGTTATGAATAGGTATCACCTCTTGTCAAATGCTTTTTTCCTACCTTCTGAGCTGAATTGTGCCTTTTGTCCTTCCACATATTAATATAGTGGAATATACACATTGGTTTTCTGATACTAAATCTCACTTGGCCATGTCCCTTAACCTTTCTATACAGACACACCTCATCGTATAGCACTTCACAAGTGTTTTTTTTTTTTTTTTAAATCAAAGGTTTCTGGCAACCCTGCATTGATCAAGTCTATTGGCATTTCCAACAGCATTTGCTCATATCTATGCATCACATTTTGGTAATTCTTGCAATATTTCAAATTTCTTCATTATTATTCTATTTGTTACGGTGATCTGTGACCAGTGATTAGGATTCCCTCAAAACTCAGATAATGGGGGCGCCTGGGTGGCTCAGTTGGTTAAGCGACTGCCTTCAGCTCCGGTCATGATCTCAGGGTCCTGGGATCGAGCCCCGCATCGGGCTCCCTGCTCGGTGGGAAGCCTGCTTCTCTCTTTCCTACTCCCCCTGCTTGTGTTCCCTCTCTCGCTGTGCCTCTACCTCTGTCAAATAAATAAATAAAATCTTTAAAAAAAAAAAAAACTCAGATAATGGTCAGCACTTTTTAGCAATAAAGTATTTTTAATTAAGGTACATACACATATTTTTAGACACAATGCTGTTGCACACTTAATAGACTAGAGCATAAGCAGAATTTCTATGTGTACTGGGAAACCAGAAAATTCACCTGATTCGCTGTACTGTGATCTTGCTTTATCAGGGAAAGAAACCCGCAGAAGGGCAGAGGTGTGCCTGGGTCACTGGGTTTGTTGAAGATTCTGTATCTCTACTCAGAACTCAGGGAGGAGACTGGCCCACAGTCCTCTCGTGACGTTTCTGTCTGGTGCAGAGCCCACAGCCAGTAGGTATTCCCTCTTCTCCAAGGCCGTGAAACAGGCAATACTTCTTCTGCAAACGTCTGCGGGCATTCACCAGCGAAGCCCTCTGGCCCGTGGCTTTATTTCGTTTCCGTTTCTTTACTCGTTACAGGCCGACTGAAACTTCCCACTTCTTCTGGACTGTGTCAGCCATTTGTGCCCAAGGTCTCCCCACCTCCCTTGAGCGGGTCCAGTGTGTTGCATGAAGCTGTGCACGTCTCTCCTTACAACCCTCACGACTTCTGTAAGGTCGGTGGTAATGTCCCCACTTTCATTCCTGACAATGGCAAGTCCTGTCTTCTCCTTGTCCTTGTGGCTAAAAGTGCACCAAACTTGTGCATCTTTTCGAAGAACCAGCTATTTATTGGTTCTGTTGACTTTGCTCCACTGTCTTTGCTTCCTATTCACTGATTTCCATACCAATCTTTATTCTTTCCTTCTGTTTGCTTTGGATTTACTTTGCTCCTCTTTTTCTAGTGTTTTTAAGGTAGAATCTTAAGACTACGGATTTGAAATCTCTTCAGTATTTACAGCTGTAAATTTCCCTGTGAGCACGGTTTAGCTGCATCTCATAAACTGATATGCGGTGTGGTGATTAACGCGAACTAGGAAATAATATTCAATTTACAAACACCTCTTTAATGACCACTTAATACAGTTTTTGCTAAAGTCAAACTCCCTTCCAGGAAGGTAACCAGGAATTTGATATAAGACATGGGGTGTTAGTTATCTAATCCAAGCTCTGTACTACATGTACTGAGAAGTAACATTAAGTGTGTTACAATCTGTTTCTCTGCATATAGTCCCGGAAGCCGGCTGATGTGAACTGTCTGGAGAGTCAACAGGGATGCGCTTGGTACTAAGCTGCTGTACATATACACCCCCAACGTCCTAACTGAGACGGTCTGTGGACCGAGTTCCAGCCTCTGAAGGACAAACTTGAATTCTGTGGAACACACAGCGCAGGTGGTTACTCGGTGAATCTCCAAGGGTATGTGACAAATGCACTGTGATAAATACTATTATTTTGTTCCTATAATAAAGTAGTGGTTTCTTATAAATAATACGTATCTTCCAAAGTTATAAAACAACATCAACCCATTTTCCAAACTTAAGTTAACAGGAGAGGACGCAAGAGCATCTTGCAGGTAAAAATCATTCTGGTGCAAGGTACTGCCCAGCCCTGGTTTTTCTAGTGTGTTGCTCTAAACTCAGTGGGTATCCTTTCTGGAAGATAACGGAGCTTTCTAGAAGGGAGTTTCGTTTCATTTTGGATGGAGACACCAACATCGTTAGGATGCCAACGCTGGAGGGCCGATCTCCACCCAGAAGGCACTCCTGAAGGCCAGGAGCAGACCAGGACCACCTGGCTGAGGTCACAGGGACAACCCACGGCCTGACTCTCGGATGGCAAAACACAGGAATGCCACATGCTAATAATCTGAGCAACTGCGGAAAGCATTCATAGAACTCCAAACGCAACTTTAACCATTTCAGGAGTTCCAACGTCCTTTAAGAGGAAGATTCTTGTATTGATGTAAAACGTAATCTCGGAGGTTTAAAACAGAGAAAGAGTCCGGTCACGGTCATTAGAAACGTAACAGCATTTTCTCATCATCCCAGAGACCGAGCTCTGCAAATACTAACAAACAGAAATGCCCGTGACTTCTATGTAGCCCTGAGCCCCAAGACGGCAACTCTCCAATATGAGTGCGCATCATGTTACTCTGGTTTGGGGAGGAGTTTTCCTAGACTGCAGTTTCCTGAGCCCCAGGAATCTGCGTTTCTGCCCCACCTCACCACATCCTGAGGCTGCGTCACAGTGCACTCGGGAACACTAGTCCAGGGCGCGTTCGCATCTCACTCTTACCGACTGGTCTTGATGACCACCCACTTCTGATGACTAACAAATTCTGTGCGCTGTGAATTCCTGTTTCTCGGCTCTCGAACCCGTCTGCCGCAGAGCCATGTCACACACCAGGGAGAAAGCACACAAGAGCCACCTTTTAGAGACAGAGGTAGCAACTGAGTTTCCCAGAAGGGCCTGTTTGGGCTTGTGATGACACTTTTCAGAGGCCTTTGTAAAAAGCGCGTTAAGTGCTCACGGCGCAAGGAAGACGAAGGTATGAAGACCAGGGCCACCTGAAGAAAGCCAGGCCCTCCGCTGGCATGTCGCCGCCTCGCATGGAGCTGCTTAGCTACCAACTCCAATGTGCAGCCCGCAGCCAGCCGGCCACGGTCTCTGCAAGCTCTGGTCAGGCAGGGAGGCAGGCAGGGAGATCCCCACTGGCTCCCCCGGCAGCACTCAGAAAGAAGCCCAACGTCACAGGGTGGGCGTGCTCCCAAGTACCACGGTGAGCCCCACCTGCACACACCAGGTGGGGGAGATCCACTCAACTGAGCAATATCCCCATCAGAAAGGGAAGGCTGGTCTTTCTTCCAAAGGAGGAGGAGGTAACAACACGGAGGGAAATCTGGCAGCTGCCATCGGGGTGGGCGTCCGGCCGAAACCACATCCAGCCCTTCACCCCGCGGCCAGCTTGGCGGCTGCAACCAGAACGTGAAAACACAAGACACATGGTTCTAGGATGTTTAAAATAATGAAGACAGAAAAACTGGGAAAGAAGGTTTCGGGCTTTTCTGCTGGTTAACAGGAATCGAGGGGACAGGTCTCTCCGGGATCCCTGCCGAAGCTGCTGGGTGTGCACACGCCCTGCCCGGCAGCCCCGGTGGACTCCACAGTCCCGAACCTCGGCTGGCTGGCTACCGGGCAGCTGGGAACAACGCCGACGCGGGACAGGCTGCAACTGGTGTTTCACTGGGTCCCACGCTGCTCTCTGTCCACAGAGAAGTAAAATGTGTATGCGGCAGTGGCCGACAGAGCTCCGGGGAGGACACCGATTGGAACACATGCCCCGCGGCCCCATGCTCATCGGCCAACACGCAGGCGAAACTGGGGTGAGGCAGCTCGCTGAGAGGTGGGCTCGGACAGCCTGATGCAGGGGCGCTCAGGGCGGGGCCAGCCTGACTGCTGCAGACACACCACGGACCGCCACTTACTGAGCCACTGTTATAAACACTACTCATCTTTCCTAAGTGCTTGAAAGAGTAGGAAATCACGTTATTCTGGAAAAACAAATTAGAAATTTGGAGAGGTTAAAACAAATCCTTCAAGGAGAGACACTGGGACACAGAGACATTTTCAGACAGAGCACAGAGACCAGACCCCAAGCCTGGCCAGGCTGGTTTACTCGGGCCTGGCGACCTTGCCATGCAGAGTCCACCGGCCGCACTGCACGGTTCCTGCAGCCCCCAAATCACACCCACCATGTAACCACACTGACCGTGACCACGAAGTTGGAAAGCAGCTTTGGTGACCTGCCTCTCGGAGGTCAGCACTCCACACTGCACGCATGGGCATTAGCTGGAACCTTCCGGATAACTTAACAATTCACCACTGAAGCATGGAGAACGTTCAAGGACAAAGCAAATACGCCCGTTTCGTTCCATGACAGGTGCTCAGGAGCTTGTGAAATTATTCACGTACGTCCACGGTTACAGAACAGACTGGAAGAAAGTGTATGCATTATAAAGAATACCTCCCTGGGTGGCAGCTGTAGGTTCTGAAACAAGACTTGATTTTTAACTAACAACTGATCGGGCCGCCAGTAGACGCTGAATCCTCCAGCACCGCATCTCTCAAAAGTGGTAAGAAGGCCGCGTGGTGCTCAGGGCCCCGTGACAACGTGAAAACACATGCAAGACTCATGTGCGCACCTTTATGCACGAAGGTTGGGCTCACATTCTTCTTTTCAGTCCCGATCAAACAGAAACTGCACAACACCTCACCAATACCTCCACGGTCTTTATGGCAACGGCGTGTGTGGACACTAGCGTTCCGGGAGCAGTACCTATGAGAACCTCCCTGCCGACATCCCAGGACACAGGACGTGTGAGCCGAAGTCAAGCACGGGGAGCGGGACACGGCAAGGCCCCCGGGACCACACAGCCCTGTAAGTAAAGCGGGCCCTGAGCGTGGTGGCTCGTGGCCTTCGCGTCAGGCTCAGGTCTGCGCTGCGCTGGACACAGGCGTGTCCTCAGGGAGCCAGGCAGGGCTTTCCCAGCACACAGCTGAGAGCAGGGTAAAGGCAAGCTGATCTGCCCAGAGTGCCAGAGAAGCGGCCACCACACCTGGAACTCTGTGATTTCACGCTTTTCAGTGCATGAAATTTACCTGCCCCTTTTATACCAGAATAGAACCTTAGTTATCACTTTAAAAATAATCTGTCAAAAATAATGCCCTGCCAGTAAAATTTCTTTCCCAGTGTTAGGTTAACAGTTAAGAAAGCCCAACTAACTTTTAATATGGGCTGTGGGCTGCACCGACGTGTCCCCCAAACTCCACCTGCAGGACCTCAGAACGGGACTGCATTTGGAGACAGGCCTTGAAGAAGATTATTAAGGTTAAATGAGATTATATGGGAGGGACCTGACCCAGTGCAACTGTGTCCTCAGAGGCCGAGATCAGGACACAGCTGCACGCGGAGGAAGGACCGCGCGAGGACACGGGAGCATGGCCGTCTGGACGGCCAGGAGAGAGGCCCCAGGGGACGCCAGCCCTGCTGCCTGCATCCCGACCTCCGGCCTCCAGCACCCGGACAGTAGCTGCTGTTTAAACGACCCTGTCCCATCCCGCATTTGCTGCAGCCTCACACACATGGCATGCAGAGAGCTCGCACAAACAGGGCCTCGGGGGCCCAACATATGCCTGGTCAATCAGAGCACAACCCTTGTGAGAAACACAATGACTAAGTAACACAAAGAGAAGGCCGATGAGGACAGCTGAGACGCGTCTGTTTGTGAACGTGTGTGAGTCCAGCAGAGGGACCTCTGGTAACAGGCGTCAGTCCCCTGAGTGCGGATGGGACTCTCCCCTCCAGCTGCTCAGCCAGAATCCCAGCTGCAGGACGATGCAGACTTCGGGCTCCACCCCCTCAGACGCATTTCTCAGTGCCCGACCACTGCTGCCGCAGGGCCGTTCTGGAGAGGACACAACCAAGGGGTGAACATGATGGGACGTTAGCATTACGGGACAAGCCGAAGCAAGAGTTTGCTAAAACAAGGTCCCTGGTGCGTAACACACACACACGCACGCACACGCACACACCCACACACTCCCCAGGGAAGAACAACTTCCGGGACGAGAGCCCCTCTCGTTGCCCTGGTGGGGACGCCCACCACCTGTCACACGTATGCACACACAGTGCCTGGGCAGAAGCTGCCAGATCGCTTACACACCCGGCGGGACACAAAATCGACGCAGAGCTCTAAAGCTCCTTTTGCAGTCTGCACCCACAGTCCACGCACAATGCAGAATTCCAGTCCGGAGTCACAAGCTCTGCGTTAGCGCCAAGGCCTGCCTCTGTCCTGTTCACGTCACATCTGCCGCAGCTGTTCCAACACCAAGACAGAGTTTCAAAGTTATGTGCATGTGCTGATCCCGTGAAGGGTTTTGGGTCCTTCCCCGAGCACCCGAGTCCACAGCGCAGAGGTGAGCGGCACAGGGATGTGCCCACCTGGCAGACGGCAGCCTACTCACCAGATGGGAACGGCCAGCGCAAAAAAAGAAAGGCGAGCCAGGGCCCGCACGTCCCAGCGCCTGGGCTGGCAGGGATCAACGCGCCCCCTGGTCCTCAGGAAAAAACTACGCAGAAAGAAGGCAGGGTCATTTTTAGGCAAAATGATGTGCCAGGCCAATAACCCTAAAACCGTCTGCCATGGAGTCACCTTAGCTGAAGGGTTTTATGGCCAATACGAGGGAGACAGAGCCTGAGAGCGTCTGCAGAAGTAATTCAAAGACTCCCCTAATTCTCTGAGCCTTGGTGGCCTGAGCGCTTACAAACAGGACATAGGACAAACCTGTGCTAGACTTTACGTGTGAGACCGTGTACTGCGGGCATTAGGAAGTCCAGGTTTTACAAGAATATTAATGTAAGGACATGTTTAAAGTATCTTTGAAACACAAAACAGTTCCCACAGTCCTGTGACGGAAATGCAGATTTCTTCAGCATAACTGGAAGACAAGACAATACGTTTTGCCATTGACCTGGGAAGGAAGGTCACAGAAGTGCCTGCAGAGACGGCTGGGCTGTGGGCTCTCTGGGCCCCCGCACCGAGGCCGCTGTTGTCCTGGACCACACATGTGCCCCCACACCTCCCTCACGGGCGCCACAGACGAAAGGTGCGCCTCCCCCCGACCAGGGGTCCCACTCGGCAACGGCCAAGGGCTGCGCAGCATCTGCCACACTTTACTCACTACCAGCTCGTGGCTACGCTGAGGACGGTTGAACGGGCAGGCCCACCCACAATTCTCCAAGCAGGGCTGCTTCCAACAGACCCACTCGCTGGCCTATGGACAGCGACCGGCGACCGCCAACCTTCCCACGAAACCTGCTGTCCTTTTAGGGAACACGCTTCCCAAGCTGCACCTGCAGGGGCAGGAGGAGGGCTAGTGCGTGTCAGGAGGAGGGCATGAGATCAGGCCTCCCACGGGCGGGCGCTGGTCGTCCCTGTCCCACACCTGCCCGTGCCTCCCCCAGCCCCAGCCTTAACCACGTGATCCACGGGCCCAACTCAGCGGGCAAACATCAAAACACAAATCTAATTAAAGGCACATGAGGGATCTACTTTTTACCTCACTGGTTAAAATTTCCCAGGAAGATAAAGCACAGAACACGCACCCGTCAGTGGCGTGACCTTCACTTCCTCATCCCACCACCGGGAAACGGAGATCTTCCCTACATTCTCGCTGGTGGGTGCTCGAGTATTAACAACATTACAGGCAGTATATAAAGCAAAACTAGATGTGAAAGTATAAAATACACATTATTTAATTCTATTTAAAATAATCAAGTTTAAAATTTTATGATAAATTTTCTCCTTAATGGCAATCCACTACAGAATGGCTCTGGGACACCGCTCACTGCCCCTCTCCCTTTGGGGACGACCGAGTGTTACCATATGCGAGGAGAAGTTCGACCTCCTTCCGTTTCTGCGTGCTTTGGACGGTTTACATGTGGTGGAGAGGGGAAAAGGTTACTTAAAATCTTAAACTTTAAAAAACTTCCAGAAGCAGGTTTAACACATCACATTTTGCTCATGAGCACAAAATTTACAGTCAGAAGTTGCACATAAAGGGTTTATTTTAAATGTTTTAAGGATAGGATAGAGTTACATCATAATTATAAAAATTACTTACAGAATTAACAGATTTATATTGTTTATACTTCTAAATGCAGAGAACAGGGAACGGTCTACACATTGTATAAAATAAAATTAAAATTAAAAATGAATTCAAGCCTGAAAGATGAGGTCATTTACCTAATTGTAAGATGCGAACACGAAGACCTCTGAACTATACACATCCGCTCACACCGCACTAATGGTGGAAATACAAAAAGCGCAGCATTTCCAAGGAACCACAGACATTTCGACCATAATTATTTGTTATAATAATTGTTCCTGTTTTGTCTTTGGAGAACTTTCTTTCTTTCTTTCTTTTTTTTAAGACAATCAGCTTACGCATGTTTTCAGGCACTACAATTTGTGACAATCAGGACAGTCTTCTAATGGGTCCAGAGCGCTCAGAGATTCGAGCCCAATGCACTTCGGGGTTTGGCACGTAAAAGAGGAACAGGAGTGAACTCTGGCTTAGAGGTGACTGCGAGCGCTTCGAGCATGCACAGTCCCTTCAAATGCTGCACGACAGACAGAGCTGGGGAACCACCCTCTGCCGGCACTGCGTGGGGCCACCAGCGCATTTTCATCCCACGACCACTACAACGGCACAGGAAGCAATATACAGAGAACTGAAAACAAATAAGAACAAAGAAAGAAAACGAAAAACCTAAATATCTTTCACATGCAAGTTCAGTTAGTTACATTGAACATCCTACTTAGAATAGAGCATGCAAAAAAGGATGGTCTGCGTTTAAGGTTCTCCTCGGAAGCTTCACGTGGCAGCCGGACGTCACACGCACACAACACGGGAACACGACAGCAGGTCAGTGAGGAAGGCTGGGACATTTTATACAGGTTCAGGGCTTGTGCACTCACAAGTCCCATGGTAATTTTGGAAACTCATGTTGGGCTCCTCGAACAAGGAACCAACATTCTGATACCAGGAAAAGGCAAGCAATGCATGCAGATCTGAAACGTGAGCCTAGAACGAAGCCTGAAGTACCGGGCGAGGGAGTGGAATCAGTCACCGCGCAAGTGTGGGTTAAGCCACCAAAAGAAAAGAGAACAGGGGAAAAAAGGAAAACAACAAAAAGCCCCTTCCCCTTCCTTCCGCCCTAAAGGCAACAAATGGAACAATGATGAAAATAATGGCGATCGTAAGGTGTCACATTCATCTGGAGAGTGGCAGACCATGTGGTGTTGAAGGTGCTAAAGGAACTCGCAGGAAAACCACAACGCAAGTCATTAAGTGAGGCTGCAAAGGTTTCCACTGCCCAACCCTCAGGATACTTCCAAAGAACACTGGTTTTCAGTCCGAAGCCACTGCGCCACGTTCGCACAGTGCACACGCCAGACGCCCCCACTCTCGGGGCACACGCATTCGCCTGCGCTCGGGGAGCCGGGCTCAGCCTGGAGGCTGGCATGCAGGGACCTGACCAGAACCAGACAGACGTGCGGCACGACGCCTGTTGGAGCAGGAGCAGCGTGAGACCAGCACTCACCGCGGGGGGAGCGCAGAGCCGGACAAGCTCCCCCTGCCGCCCGAGGTGAGGCGCTGCACTTCTCGAGCGCGAGGCCACCATCCAACAGCCTGACAGTGCACAGCCTTCCGGAAGGCGAAGCGGGGCACCACTCGGACCACACGCAGTGAGGTCACCAACGACAGAATCTCCAATACTGAGCACAGCCACGACAGAGGCCACACGGACTGCTGGTAGTTGGCTGACGACGTGCGCATTCAGCCTTCTGCCCGACACTGAGGCAAGCTTTCCCATCTCCACAAGAGACTGGATCCCCGTCCTGCCTCTCTCCTGGCTTTCAAACCATCAGGGCTCATCCAAAACAAAGTGACAGATGGCCAGGTCGCCACCACCCCAACCACGTCTATGGTTCTATTTCGGTCAAAACCACCTCGCAGGAGCAAGCCACGAAAGGGCTGCGTGGCCCAGGGCCACAGTCACACCCAGAAGCTAGCGCGATGACGGAAGAGCCACGTCAGCAGTACACGGGGAGCCGAGACCGCCCAGCACCACAGAAGGTGTCAGGGGATGCAAGCTGTTACGTGTCTAGATATTCTCTGTGGGGAAAAGCTTTCTGACCACAACCATGTATCAGTAAGAACAGTAATAAAAATAAAAGTGTCCCAGAGAACTTGTCAGAAGGCAGCAACGCCACTCCCAAACTTGTATTTCTAATATCAAAGCACTAGGTTCTGCCAGGAACTTACCACATACACACAAACCACTGATGCACTGTTGCCTCTCAAATCCACGCACTAGAATCCAGACTGCCGATGTACAAATTAATGGACCAGTTGTGCCGTCCAAAACACACCAGCATCACACCGTGTGGACCAAGTACCTGGGCTTTGCTTTAAAACAAAAAAAGTACTTAGGATAAAAAATGTAAACAAAAATTTACAAAGCTTAGAAATTAAAGGCAGCTTTTTACCCAGATTCCTAACTGTTTTGTTAAATTCTAATGTGGGTCCAGCAACTGTTCACAAATGATTCCTATTTGGACTCATGGTTTAATGCCTCCAGACTAAAAAGGTGTCTGAACTTCTGACTTCCAAAACACGCCGCACGTCCCTGTGTGTCTCCTGTGCCCACATTTACTTTTAAATAAACAGCAGTAATATATGAAATCGGACTGACTCAGGACAAGCACTCCTGTTAACTGGAGAGTATTATTGAACCCCCGCCCCAATCCACAGAGAACGGACTGCCAAGGAAGTGTGTGTGTGTGCGTGCATGTGCGCGTGTGTGTGTGTGTGGTGCTTATGGACACACACAGATGTGGACAGGGAGAGCGAGGTGCATACGTCTCAACAAAGAAGGCGGTACCGACAGTACCAGACTAAGCTTGCAGTGTGGCAGCAGACAGGGAGAACTACAGTGCCGGGGAGCTGGGGGCGATCCAGTCCAGTCTACACGACCGCGACGCTAGCTTAACTTTACCAAACTTGCCCTAACTCCCCTCCAGACACAGAGACTTCTCGTAAGAGGAAGGAGTTCCTTACACAAAATGCTTTGTGTTCACATAAATCTGTACTATTCAGAACAAAACCAGTTCTGCTGGCAGAGATTGTGGGTTCGCAGGGACATTTAAGCTTTCATTAAACTGGAAAGCAATCAAGTCTTTATGTCTACAAATTATACATTTAATAGTTCCACAAATTTGGCCAAGTTCATGATGACATCTAGGATGTTTTCACCAAATCGTAGACATAAATATGGAAATCGTCATCAAACTTGATGAAATAGACAGACGGTTTGGCCTCCACTTGATGAATGACCATGCCAGTCCTTTTAGAGCCGTCCTCTTTGGCATATTCCACCTGTTTGCCTACCAGGCTGTCCACAACTTCTCCCGGTTCCCTTTCTGCTGGAGGAGAATCATCTGCATTAAAGAGGGGAGAAGAAAGAATTTAAAGTCAATTTTTACGTATGTACCAACTCACATGTCTATTTTAGTAATAATTTTTTAAAATGTTAACCCCTGGATTCACCCTAATTATCTAGAGCAAGAGTCAGGCCACTTTTCCTTCAAGGGCCAGAGGCTCGAGGACATATGGTCTCTGCACCAACTGCTCGGCCCTGCCAGTCCCATGAGAACAGCCGAGAGAGAGTGCAGAAATGAAAGGTGTGGCTGTGTGCCAATAAAACTTTATTTACAAAAACAGTGTGCCGCCCCCCACCCCAGGATGTAGGCATGTCAAGGATTTTGAAAATCATAACCAGAAATCCCCGTGGCTTGTGTTTAATTACAACTGAGACCGTCTGAGAGAATGAAGCAAGGAAAGGCCACGGAAAAGCCTAGATGCACAGAACTTCTCCAAAGTAAGCTGGAGTGACTTTGAAACAGGCCTTCAAAACAGACAATACCTCTTGGGACACTGAGAATATGCCATTCTCTTCAACACACGCCTGGTCTTTTTCCTGTGACTCCTGAAACCTTCTTTTTCCCCACGTTCACTGCAGCACACATGGTCTTCCTATCCCAGCTTCCGAATAAGACTTCCTGTGCTCTGAAGACAGGTGCCGAGCGAACCCCTTCCCAGACTAATCACGACGGGACCTCCGGGATGGCAGAGGCACTCGCGCCTGTCAGACGGTCCCCAGCAAAGCCTGCGCGCCGGAGAACTCTGCCCTGAGCCGGCAGGGGCTACGAGGTGTTCTCGGAGCACAGAAACCAGAGCAGACCCGATGGGCAGGGGGATGGGCTGGGTGGCTACCACCCTCTCTCAAGAAACCCCTGCAGGTCGTGCGTGGGGCGAGCTCTTTTGCAAGGAGCAGCAGAGGGCTTCCAGATGCCCCCGGGGGCGGTGGGTCCTGCTTTACCCCAGGCCGCCTGTGCTCACGCCACTCGCACAGCACCCCAAGCCTCACACACAGCCTGCTGTGGCCCCGAGCATGTGTCTGTCCCTCACGGTGGACACAACCCTAACCCCGCCTCTCTGACCGCCAGTGCCGCCAGCCACATGCCTGAGTCTACTGGTCCTCAGGTCTCCTGAGCAGGGAAGCGATGTTGAACCCGAAGCTCAAGTCTCTCTTCAAAACTGCTCTTTCCTCGGCAGCGGCGCCAGCCCACCATGCTTTCGGGGCGCTGCCCGTTTACAGAGCATTCCAAAGACGCGACGGCCAGGCATTTCGCTACTGAGCCAAGATGCAAGGGCCTCACACGGAGGCCCCTGCAAGCTCCCAGCACCAGGGCAGCATCTCCTGTGGCCGCTGCACGTCCACACTCGCTAAACCACTTAGCGGGTGGGTGAGGAGCCCAGGAGACGCCGCGGGCAGTCCCAACGCCCCTACGCTTTCCCAAGCAAGGCCAACAGTTCTCACTGCGGAGCTTTCTCTACAGAAAAGTCAAAAATCAACTTCATACAGACTGGAGAAATGCTTTTAAGGAACACTCTCCTGATCATTAAATTCCTGCCCGTATAAATACTTCCCTTTACAGATATATGAAGAAAATGCACAAAGCCTAAGACAAAGAAAGAAGGTGGAGAGTCAGGGCCGGATGAGCACTGTGAAAGCAAGTTCACTGCCTGCCTTGTTGACGGAAGACCCCGAGACGTGCTGACACCCTGTGCTGGAGGGAAGGCTATGGAGTAGTTAAAAAAGAACAGGCTTACCCAAAAATGAAAGTAAGAAAATAATTCCATTCATAACAGCATCAAAAAGAGCAAAATATTTAGGAATAAACCTAACAAAAGAAGTATAAAACTAATACTCTGAAAACTACAAGACACTGTTGATAGAAATCTTTAACTCTCAATAAATGGAAAAGTATCCACACTCCTGGGTCAGAAGGCTTCACGGTGTCAAGATGATCAGAGATTCAGCACAATCCCCATCTGAATCCCAGCTGACCTCTTTGCAGAGAATGACAAACTGATTTCAAAATTCATGAAATTGCCATGGACCCAAAAGAGTCAAAACAATTCTGAGACAGAACAAAGTAGGACTCAGCACCTCCCAACGTCAACGCTTACTTCAGAGCCGTGTGACCGAGTATGGCACGTGCCCCACAGACAGGAGCACAGCCGTCCATCTGCGGCCAGCTCCCTTTCACCACGGGTGCCAAAACCACCCAGCAAGGAAAGAACGGTCTTTCCACAACATGGTGCTCAGACAGTGTGCACAAGAATGAAGGGGGACCCTTCCACCACATCATAAAAATTAACTCAACACGTTATTGAAGATCAAAATGTAACAGCAACACCTATTAAGACTCGCAGAAGAAAACGAAGAGGTACATCGTTTACGGCCTTGGACACAACACCGAAATGAAAGCACGAGTTACAAAAGAGAAAACAAATTGGACTTCATCACAATTAAAAACTTCTGTGCTTCAAAGAGCACCACCAATAAAGTGAACAGAAACCCACAGAATAAGAGAAAGTGTCTGCAAATCCTACATGGGTCAGGAGACCCGCAGAGAGACCCAGACTCTGACAGACTTCTCTCCGAAGAAGACACAGAACCGGGGCACCTGGGTGGCTCAGTTGGTGAGGCGTCTGCCTTCAGCTCAGGTCATGATCTCAGGGTCCTGGGATCGAGTCCCGCATCGGGCTCCCTGCTCAGTGGGGAGCCTGCTTCTCCCTCTCCCTCTGTGCTAACAGATAAATAAAATCTTAAAAAAAAAAAAAAAAAAGACACGGAAATGGCCAATAACACACAAAAGGACGCCTGACGTCTTTAGTGATCAGGGAAATGCAAACCAAGCCCACGATGAGGTAGCATTTCGCAACCACAAGGACGGCTAGAGTGAAAACGTCAGTTAACACGTGTTTGTGTCAGAACCCTCACACACGGTCAATGCACGTGGAGAAGGGTGCAGGGGTCCCCCAAACAATTCAACAGTGACACAGACCCATCAATCCCACTCCTCGGTATGCACCCAAGAGAACTGAAAACATCCACTCAGAAACCTGCGCACGAGGGTTTACCACGGCATCCTTCATAACCAGCAAGGGGTGGACAACCCACACACCCATCCGTGGACGGATGAACACATGTGCATACGGTGCCGCTGTATTTGGCATGAGAAGAGAGAAAGCACTAACACGTCACAACACGAGGAGCCTTGAAAATGGTGAGCGGAGTGAAGGAAGCCACACAAGAGGGGCCCACCATACTCCACCCATGCCAAGTCCACAGCCCAGAACAGCACATCTACTCGGCAAAAGGTGCAAAGTTTCACAACTTATGCTTGGTGCAGGACTCAAAGAATAATCACTTGACCCTAGTAATCAAAACAAGATACATCTACAAAACAGTTCATCAAACACCTCGTTCTAAAATTCAAGTTCCTCTGAAATTAACAGAAATAAAGGCTGTCAATACACACTTACTAGAATCGGGCATAATGCGAAGGTCGCCTTCTTTATAATCATCTAAGAGCTGGTACATGTACAAGACAGGGTCCTTCTCGTAGGTGATGTAGAACCATGTGTTCATGATGGGGGCACGTGCTAGGACCATCCCCCTCCACTCATCCTTGGAGCCGTCCTCCGTCTCAAACATGTGCTCTACCGCCTTGCCGATCATCGTGTCGGCCAGGTGTGCATCGCTGATTCGAGAGGTCGCTGGGGACAAGAAGCAAACAACGGTTCACACGGGGTTTTACCAGGTACGTACCGTGAAGACTGGGCTCATGCAAGGGGGCAGCCTGAAGGGCTGCCCGTGCACCACACCAGCACCCCTGTGGGGCCCGACCACGGGATCCCACGGGCACTGCCACGTCCCAAGTCAGCTGCTGAGAGAACCTGCTGTTCTTCTGTGAGTCTTCCTAAACTCCTCTGCCCTTGGTATTGTGTCTAAATTGGAACTTCAATGGTCTGTCGGAGGTACACAGTGTGTTCTGGTATCAACAGTTACTTTGTATGTTGCGGTAGTGACCGCCTTCCTGCAGAATTCCAAAACAGGAGCGTTCCCACGCACGCTCACTCACCTTCTCTTTATTAACACCTATGTAACCACATGCCAGGGATGAAAACTAAGCAATGCACCCATGCCAGGCCTGAGAGGTTACTCTCACGTCCACATTGTTTCCCACAGCGACCAGACCGTGCCTCATGATGGTCACACCAGCCTGCGCTTTGACACGAAATGCCCCAGTGCTTCCGCTTGGTCATGTGAAGAACAAATTGCTTCCCTGGGCCTGCAAGCCTCCCCTCCTGGCCTGTCCCTGCCCCCACGGGCCTCTCCCTTCTCCCCACCAGGCTCCCCCATCTGCGGGATCACCAGCCACCAGTCGCCTCCTCCCACTGTCTTCCCTAATGACACCAGCCACCACGTGCAGACACCATTGACAAAAGCAGGGCCCTTCCCGTCTGCTTCCCAACACGGAGATCACAGGGCACCAACACCTGCCGTACAAACTAATCCTTGGTCCTGTTCTGTGTTAAGAGGCAGGCGGAAAATCGCAGCCTTCCTTTTAAAAATACTGGGAAAATTACGGAGGATCCTAATGATTTTAAGCTTTTCCTGGTCCCCACGTTTTAGACAAATGTCTTTAAAAACAATTAGCACTTCTATTTTATTCATCCGCAAGTGCTCCTATTTCTGTTAAAATAAAATTCAAAGGAACACAGATTGTAATTTCTTACTAAAGATACTGTTACCCAATTTTATCAGAAGGACACTGTAAACACATATGGTGGTTCTCTCTACTTACATATGCAGTAATTCTCCAAAATTACATAAAACTCCCCACTGCACACTAAAGCAAAGCCTACTAGTTTCAAAAGTTCTCAAACTTTTCGATCTCTGGACTCCTGTACAGAATGCTCAAAAATTTCTGAAGATCTAAAAGTGCCCTTCTTTATATGAATAACTATCAGAATCCAGTATGTTAGAAATTATAAATGACAAATCCACAAAATGTATTTCTAATGAAAAATAAGTATACTTTCTAATAAAAACTCAGTCGGCAGTGTGGTATGGTTTTACATTTCTGATGCCCAGCTTTATAGAAGGACATCCAGACTCTCCTGTCTGCTGCTGCATTCAACCTGTGACATGCTCTTTGGGGTGATGTACAAAATCCAGCTTCACAAAGACCTGTTGCTGAAAAGGGAGTCTTCCGTTAGTGTTTTCAGGAAACTGCAGAGCTCCCGTGTGACGTAACAGCTCTTCAGCAGTGAACTGCGGTGCAGAATTGGAAATCCTTACCAGCAAACCTGTCACACTGTCACGTGAAAACTCACTCTCTCCAAAACATGTACAGAACTCCTACAACTCAGCAGCAACAAAAATTAATTAACCCGACTACAACCTGGGCAAAGGCCCCAAATAGGCATTCCTGCAAAGATGACAGACAAGTGGCCGAAAAGCATGTGAGAAGATACCTGACATGACTAATCGTCAGGGAAACGCAAACCCAAACCCACAGTGAAGGGCAAGGGCTGGTGAGTGTGGTAGAGAAACTGGAGCCCTGTGCACTGCAGCTGGAAACGCAAAATGCTACCCACACTGTGGAAAACAGCACGAGTCTCCTCAGAAAATCCAACACAGGATTCCACTTCTGGGACTCTCCTCCAGGGAAAGGAAAGCAGGGGCGCGGAGAAGCATCTGACTGCCACGTTCACGGCAGCGCCACCCACGGCAGCCCAACCGTGGGAGCGGCCCAGGCGTCCGTCCATGGATGGAGGGGTGCACACGTGCCATGCAGGGTCACGTGGCCTTGAGAGGGAAGGAGATGCTGCCACCAGCTAGACTCGGCGAGCCCTAGGCACACTGTGCTGAGGAAGCAGCCCATCACAGGAAGACACGTACTCTACAGTCCCGCTTTGGAGGTATGGAACGTGACCGACTTCATGGAAACAGAGTAGAAGCGTGGAGGCGGGGGCCAGGGAGGAGAGCTGCTGTTTAATGGGGACAGAGCTGTAGACTGACAAGATGAAGAGATCTGGAGATGTGCTCCACAGCAGTGTGAATGCACTTAACACTAGCTGAATTACGGACACTTAAAAATGGTCAAGGCAGTAAATTTCAGGTCACGTGTTTTTTTTTTCCACCAAACAATCTGTCAGTCTTCAAATGGCTCCTTTACCAACACACAGTCTGGTCCCACACAGAAGATGACTGTTTGCTGAGTTATGCAACGCTGCCACCTTCCCACGTGGAGTGTTAAGTGAAGGCCACAGAACTTCCAGACTGCGGGATCGCAGGGCAAACCACAGTCAGCACATGATCTACTGCTGGTTTGTATAGAAGCCTTCAGATTTCCTTTTTAAAATGCTCTGCTGTTTACAAAAGCAACCCCTGTCTCCTGCTGGGAACTACAAAGCAAAACATTAGGCAACTCTGAAGTCCATCACCAGAGATACTTAAAGATTTGGGGGTATTTTGGTTTGGTCAAACCATGTTTTTACCAAGATAAAAGGACTTTTTCTGTCCTTACAAAGGCAGAAGAACTCAGGAAAAAGGGCAGGGACACACAGCAAAATGCAGTAAATCTCATGTGGGCTGACAGTCTTGCCCCAGAAGAGATGCAGATTAAACTTCTGGATCAAAAGAATATATGATAATTACTTCCTACAAACAATGGAGATGAAGGTTTGGACATTTTTTAAGACCTGCAGGTAAGACTCTTCAATGTGCATTTCTTACGTTGGAAATGGGCGAACGTCAAGATCAAGAGGAAACTGATGATATATGCCTCAGGAGGAAGAGAGAGGGTCCAGTGGCCCAGAGAATAGTAAGATGTGACAGAAGCCAGAAATGCAACGCTGCGCAATGAGTTACCTTTCATAATGGATAAAGAAGATGGAAAGCAAGACTTCAGTGAGAACTGAGCTGCATTTACACAGGATGAGGAAACACCAACAAGATACATGCTGCTCTGGCAAAGAGTTAACATGCTGGGGAAGCGCGTGGGTCCCAAGAGCACAGTGGCAAAAACAAAGGGGACAGAGGGACTAAAGAGCTCCCTCGCCTGACAACCCGACCCCACGCTTCTACCCCTCCAAGTCCACCTCTGCCGGGACTGGGTCTGTTAACTCAGAGGCTTCTTCTAAAGACCATCCCAAAAGCATAAACCAGAGCTCGTGCACGAGCAGCAACGCTGTCAGAAAACATTTCCAAGTGAACACGCTGAAGGAAGTAAGGTTAACGTGCATGCATTTTACTTTATTCTTAAAGATACAATCAGTCATTATTACTAACTGACACCTTACACCTTAAAGAACTAGGTTATGAAGGTGAAGCACATTTGTATGACACTTCACAAAAGAAAGGGCTGCTCACTTCCCCAGTCACTGTGCAAACAACAAGATTGCGTATTCAAGCCCACGGGTTCTGGCGGCCTGAATTATGGCTGAAAGGGCAACGATCACTTATGTAATAACACACACTGTGAGATATACTTCACATAAGGATTCTAAAATAAAGGCATAAACTACTATATAATCGGATGAAATAACCACACAGCATATTTGAGCTAATAAGAAAATATTCTTACCCATCAGAGTCCACATGAACAGTGAGCAAAATGTGGGAAATAACCATGTTAGACATTATCAGACTGTCAATTTCTTCAGCAATAACTTCATATATCTTTATATCCCTCACAGTTCCTTGAACTGTGGTTTTAGTGACTTAATTATGTATCTGGAGTGCTTGTACTCCAGTAAAAATAAAAATACCAATAATGCAAAAGAATAACAAAAAAGCATCCATTTCAATAATCATTTTTAAAGCATACAATGCACAAATAATAAAGAGAACTTACCAACTCTATCAGGGAGGACTTCGAGCGCAGAAACTCTTTCATCTTTATTAAGTTCTAGTCCATAAACACAGTCAAATCCATCGTATTTTATAAGATACAAAGAAGGATTTACAGGCACCTGGTCCAGAACGGTTCCTTTCCACTGGGTGACAGGGCCACTCCCCTCCTTCCACCCATGCTGAATCCTGCAGCCTACGATGTTCCGCCGGGGCTGGGAAACAGGTTTGCTCGGCCCCACACTGCTCCGATGTTTTCTGCATTCACACATATACACACGTAAGGGATCATCTCAGAAGTACGCACCCCTCGATCCAACGCTACCGCTAACCAGCATGCTCTCCTACGGGTTATCCCAGGCCCACGCCAGCTAATGGTGCCACACTCCCGGTCCAGGTGCCTCCAGGTGAGCCCTCGGGGTCACCGTGTGTGCACACGGCGTGCTGGCCACAGGGCTCCCCACGCACGCACTGTGGACGGGAAGAACACCACTGCCGGTGGCAACCTCAGCCCTCATACTGAGCACGAGCACAGCGTTCTCAGCATTCGCGTTCCCGCTCATGAGTCAATTCACAACGATCCCAGTTAATCATAGAAAGAGAAGGGCTGAGCGCGTGAAATATGTACACATGCACATGAACCCGTTCCTCGTCCAGCGGAAATGTGCAAACGTTCCATCTCACCCACTCCAGGGTCCACGCCACAAGCCCCCACCACCTTAATCAGTGAGAAGAAACAAGACATTGAGCTTCTTCCCCCATTCCGCCAGCCAGTCGTCCAGGCCGGCTGGCATCCCCACGCTGTACCTTCGGTTATCTCTAGAAAACACAGAATCTTACACACTTGCATTTGTGACAAATACTTAATGTAATGTAAAAATTATTGCAGCAACACCAAACCACATTCTTCCCGGATCATTAACAACTGAAAAATCTACACACGATGTTTACAAGCAGTACACGTGGGTCTTGGGATCAGGGAAGGAATCCTGGTTCCACCTAGGAGTCTGCACACAAGGGACCGGCTGGGCGTGAATACAAGCTGAGGGCCAGGGCCATGCCCTGCCCGTGCTTCCGCGAGAACCTCTGGTGATCAGAAAGCTCTCAGCTGCTGCACCGTGAGGGCAAGTAATTAGCGAGTGGCGTACACACAAACTTGGAAAGAAAAACAATTTATTGTTGGCTGTAATATTTAAAGCTACAGAGGTATGTACGTCAAACAGTCGAGTCTGGTAAACTCAGTGGTTCTGTGAGACAAACAGGGTCCGGCAAATCATGGCTGCCCGATGAGGCCAGGTTAGCAGAGGGGACAGGGCCCAGGAGGAAACCGTCTCACATCGGGCTGAAGAAGGGGTCCTGAGGCTTCGTGCAGGGCTGTGAGGACAGCAGAAATCATGGGTCTGCCCCCTGCCCCCCCGCAAGGCTCAGGAGGCACCCAGCAAACCCAGCTCCCAACAGGATGGTGCCATAGGAGACAAAGGAGGTGGGCCTCAGAAGGGACGACGGAGACACCCCACACTGGCCTCACGGGTACAGAGGGGCTCAGAGCTGGGCAGGGAGGACAGCCGTCAGGGGAGCCCCAGCCCTCCTCACACACAGAGGCCTCACAACAGCACCGGGAGGGAAGCACGTCCAAAGACAATCTGCCCACTGTCAGGCACACAACAGGGGTCAGGACAGGGAAGGAGAGACAGAAGCACCCAGAAATGAGGACTAAACTGGAGGAACCCGGCCAACAGACACCGTGGGGCGCGCCTGGGAAAGAGGACAAGGGGACGGCGGGGGCAAAACAGTCACGGAAAGACAGGGACAGACACGAACTCCAGCTTCCGTAAAACAGAAGGACACCAACACAACTCAAAAAAAAATTCCCTGAAATAGAAGACGGACATGTGCACAGGCCTCCCTGGGAAAGTGGACCCCCAACCACAGACACTAACATTCTAGTAAAACAAAGGGACTTCAGGGAACAGAGCATCTTGTGGGCACCCGGGTGAAAGGGACCACATCACGTGTAGGGAAAACTGGGAATGTGACAGTGATGCTGGGGCTACCAGACAACAGAGTGGCGGGGTCAGGTCCTCAGGAGGGAAACGTGAGCCGAGGGCTCTCCGCTGACCTCCAAGGCCCAGGAAGAACGTCCTTGCCAGGACCTCCCAAGGAGTCACGGGAGTTCCTGCAGAGGCTGACTGCAGGCCGGGAGCGCCTCCTCCAAGGGCACACAAACTCGGGGAATGGGAAAGAGGGGCGCGCAGCAAGGCAGAGCTGGACAGAGAGTATTTGAGACCGACGGCCCCTCATCTGACGGGGAGAGGGGAGTGAGAGCCGGACTGAGAGATGCGCACAGCAAGGAGCCCCCCGACGCCCCCAGACTCTGCAGCGTGCAGCTCGGTGCAGAGGAGAAGGTCAGCACTGCGCAGCACCGAGTCTGTGCCCTGCAGCTATGAACAATGCTCAACCCCAATGACCGCGAACCTCAGGCCTCTTCACAGACCCTGGAAGCGCGCCGTGTGGGGAAACGGCTGGAATCTTGCTAGCATGGCGTTTCTCCTCCATCAATCCATCACCTACTTCTTGGGACGTCCAGGCAGAAGTCTTAGTGATGCACACTGTGTACGGGGTCAGGCTTTCTGCACAGCAAGGGAGGGGCTGGCTCCCAAACCCCAGCGAGGAAGGAATGCAGTCCCGTGCAGCATTTCGGCGATTCACGCAAACGCTCCGCCATCGCTACCAAAATTACAGGCCAGCACAGCATCTGCGCCAGTGTCAACGTGGCTGAGCCACAGTACTCGGTACGTGGTCAGTCATTACTCCAGGTGTTTTCTGTGAAGGCACTCTTCTAGAAACACATGGAAATCGCAGATGGCCCCCACACAGTGTGGGTGGGCCTCGTCCAATCAGTGGAAGGTCTTAAGAAAAAGTGTTCTCACAGGAAGGTGCACTTTTCCCTCGGATTGGAGCTACAACACCAGCTCTTCCCTGGGCTCTAGTGGATGTCCATGCGTGTGCACACACACCTACACACACACGCACACAATCACCACCTGTTCTGTCTCCTTGGAGAATACAGACCACAGCCGGAGAAGTTTCTATCCGAGACTCTGAGGCAGGACATCTTCTGTTAACCATGATTCTCAACAAAACCACCCTAAACTTGGCCAGGGACAGCACAGAGGGTCAGCTGGAGACGCAGAGAAGCACGCTCAGCCACGCATCCCTCGTACACTCGCAAGCGTCGCTGCTGTGGCCCACAGCGGTTCCTGAGGAGGGAGCGGAGCACCGCGCTCCGCCGTGTTTCCCGGCTATGTCCAGAGGCAGCACAGGCCCCCGCCCTCCCCGGGGTCCCACAAGGGACTCAGAGCTGCTGGGTGGTCCCCTCCAAAGCGGCCCCTGCACCCTTTACCCGGGACACAGCGGTCCTTCCCTCTGTCTTCGCTAAGGGAGCTGGAAGCCCCAAGTCCTGCTGCCGTCCACGGGACGCCTGGGCGGGTCCAGCACCCTGTTGTGCGTCTCTGTGCGGCACTGTGTCATCACCCGCGTCTCCCTCCGTCTGGGCAGCTGGGATGACGGAGGTTCTGTGCCCCGCACGTGGCGTAGCTCTGGTCTTACAGAAGCTACCTCTACCCTCTGAAGTGCTGCATTTAGACTTAACGTTCTTCTACTAAAATCCACAATTAATCAAAACCTATGCCTTCTCTTTCCTAGCTCTAGCAAGACCATAAATAAGCAAAAAACTCTTAGTAAAAGAAGGAAAATTAAAAAAAACACCTCAGCACATTGTAACCCCACCTGACGCTGCTGGAATTTGGGCTGCTCTTCCAAATTGTTATTTTTCCTTTCGTTATTATCTGAGTAACTTTTTTAAACATTACCTTATTTAGAAACAAACAAGGAAGGAAAGATTTTTGTTGCTTCTTGTAACATTCCCATCTCGTGGACATGTTATTTTTCTAAATACACCCTGTGGTGACGCAGACGGGGTTCAGAGGCAAGCACAGGTTCCTGCAAGCCTCCAGATGCTGTCCTGGTGCCCACGTCCCCAAACCACCTTGGTCCACACATCAGCTTCAAGACCCTTCTCCCCTCAGTGCCTGCGTCAGAAAACAGTATTTTCATTGTCTCCCATTTTCCAAGTTACAGATGTCAGGTGCCAATCGATCCTTCTTCATTTTGACTGGTTTTTCAGAGTTGCTTTTAGCACTTTCTTTGTTCCTGCAATCAGAAATGTCACTGGAACTTGTGACTTGTGTTTTTCACCACCCCTCAACTAGCACTTGACCGATCTAGAGAGAGCTGCACAGAATTATCTCCCATATTATGACTCTTGATCCTACCCCCTCCGCTCCTTTCGTAACAGGAGGGACGGAGGGTTTCCAGGTGTGTCCTCCAAAATCCACCTTCCCCAACGATGCTCGCCTTCCAGAAGGACTCAGACCAAGTGTTCCTGAATCAGGTAAAATAGATAGGCTTGAATTTCTGCCTATCTACTGAATATCTTACATAGTATCTTTAATTTCTAGAAACTGATGGCTTGATCTTGTCTTCAACGGCGTCTCTTCAATTAACAAGTCTCCCAACATCGGGGGTAACGTTCGCCTCCTTCCCCGGTTCCTCTATGAACTCTGCGGGTCGGCCTTGTCTGTGTTGGGTGTGGATCCCCGGTTAGCTCTTCTGTTGTGTGTGACAATCTCTCGCGCCATCAGTGCTCCTCAGGTGCCTGCCGTCTGCCCGGACCCTCGTGTTACATGCAAGCTGGGGCCACAGCGTCTGTGGTGGGGAGCACGTCCTTGGGCCCAGGCGAGCCCTGACATCGGGCAGGATCTGACACGCAGCTATGATGCAGGGGGCTGCGGAGCGGCCAGGAGGTGAGTGAGAGACCTTGGGGAGGGCAGCAGGGGCAGGCAAGCAACTAGGCGAGCTGGTTTCTCTTCGGCTGTAGCCAGCCCTGGTGGTCTCCGACCTGCGTGGATTCCAGAGTCTACTCTGGTGGTCACTCTTTGGACGGCCTCCTTTTCTCCTCAAAGTGGCAGAGAGTTCCTCAGCTCAGCTTAGTATTTACATAAATCTGTCCCCAACACACTTTAGGTCTCCCAGAAATTTCCAGTGTTCTGGCCTGCCAAAAGGATGAGGTAGGATGAACTTTCCAGCTCAGGAACAAAAACTGCAAATTCTGAGGAGTTGTTTTAATGCAAATTGTGGCGAGGTACAATCCTCTCTCTGCTTATGGTAGACACAGCCCTCCTAGCGCCCGACCCGGCAATCCGCTGTCCCAGGAATTTATCCAAGGTGGCGGACAGAGACCAACTGCTGCGCTCTGAGCGGCGTCCATGACGGGAGACTGGAGATATAGAGCACGTTTGACATGGGCTTCCGACGCAGCAGCTCGTACTACACAGCTATTCAATCCATGAGAGATGGAGAAAATGTGACATGAAAATCTTACGCACATAATTACCCACAGATCGGGAGAAAAAAGGCTTCTCAAACAATTCGGTATAGTACCGGCAGCTGTGAGTAATCCCAGAACGGCACTAGAAATACTTAGGCTGCCCTCCTCTGGGTCCACCTGTGCTTTCAAATTTTCCTACAATGACTTAAAAGCAGTTCATTTTTATGGGCAGATGAAGCACAATTTTTAATTTAATTACTGCTAAATTAATGCAATTAGTATCTTACTTCTGCAGGAAACTATATATAAAAACAGATTTATACATTTTCATGTTTCAATTCCAAACTTCACTTCTAGTGCGTGCGTTTAGTCAGGGGTAATTCTACTTGTGGGGCATCACGTCCCTGGCTCTAAAGGAAGAAGGAAAAGAAGATTCATCAGCAGTCTGGCTGAAAAGGGAGAGGTGACAGAGCTCATTCTCCCCGAGGCAGCACCGAAGGCAACCACGAGTACTGAGAGTAACACACCTATGTTTCAAGTCGAAGTCAAGCTCCCCAACTACCAGGACATGACTCTGCCCAAGGCTCTTGCAGCCACAGCTTACAGAAGAAGAGTGTTCTAAAATGTCTTTATACATGTTAAAATATCAAATATTATTTCATATTAAGAGTGCACAAATACATGTTGTTTGTAAGCTGATTTAAGTTCTTCCAACCAGCATCGACCAGGTGACGAAGTCTGGAACTTCCCTGGGTAAGGAGTGATACGCTCATGTATCATATTAGTGCCTTTTATCAGGCAAAACACTGATGATCACTCAAGCTGGCGAACAGGGCTCAGGACTTACTACATGCTACTCTATTTTTGTGTACATTTTAAATTGCTCATAACTAGAGGGGCGCCTGGGTGGCTCAGTCAGTGAAGCGTCCGCCTTCAGCTCCAGTCATGATCCCAGGTCCTGGGATCGAGTCCCACATCGCAGACTCCCTGCTCAGCGGGGAGCCTGCTTCTCTCTCTCCCTCTGCCTGCGGCTCCCCCTGCTTGTGCTCTCTGTCAAATAAATAAAAATTTTTAAAAAAATCTTTAAATTGCTCACAACTAGAAAGGTTAAAAATTATATCCTAAACAAGTTCTTAAATCTTATTTTAATTGCTAATTGGTAATTTAGATAAAAATCAACAAGAGCTGCAATAAAAATAAAAGCTTATTTTCACGAGCTGAAACAGTACGTCTAAAAGCAAACTAAGAGGAATGTGTCTGATTCCAGGAGAAGGTCCAGAATCGGGACACACCCTCAGGTCATCTCTGGGTGGTTCAAAGAACAGCACGCAGATGGGACATTATCAACGGAAACAGCTTTTCTAATTTAAAATGAGGGCTTCCTAAACATGGTGATGTTGACTTAGGTCCTCCCTGGACACATGTGTTTTTTAACGGCTCTCAATCCCTATATTCTTGGGAATGAGTCTGCAGCGCTCTCCACAACCACTTGCCAGGCCGACACACCGTGCGGCTGCAGACAGATGCCCAGAAACCTGGCTCCGGGGAGGTAGCCTGAATTGCAGCCGAGCGCGAGGACAAGGCTGCCCTGAGTCACCATCCAAAGGATTCAAGGGTAAAGTAGAGAGACCAGAGGTGAACACCTATGATCACTTTGCTCGCTGCTTATCTCCAGAAGCCATCTCTGACATGACTGGTTTCAGGGACCAGTGAGCTGCTGTGTGTCCTCAAGGGCGAGTGGACGGGGGCCGGCCCCTCAGCAGCCGGTCTCACTGCTACAGCACAACCCGCTTAGCTCCCCGACGAGCCTCAGAGGAGCCGTGGGCAGGCGGCCACCCGGAGCACATGTGGACGGCCGCGCCGGCCCCATAGACCAGAGTCCACGATCCCAGACCTTCTAACCTAACAGGTTCCCGGGCACTCTGCCCCAGGCACCACCCCTGGGGAGCACAATTCAGAACCAACACTAATTTCTATGCATCCATGTTCCCAACAAGGCGAGCTCGACTGCAGGGGACTTTCTGTACCTTGCTCAACGCTTTCAACACTTCAAGTAAGTTCTGAATTGACCATGCTACTTGTTCTGTCGACCAGAAAGGAAATTTTGTGTGGGAAGACCTTCCAGTGTTTACCCAGACTCCCTCCATGTCTGAGACCCACCCCAAACAGCCCCCAGGACTGGAGGATCTTATTTTGGTAGCCAAAAGTTAAAGGGACCACACTTCTTCAATCAAATTTCAACTACTACAACTCTGCTATGAACCAATAAATGCCTGTTACATTCTGTGTATGTTGCTGTATCCATTAATTACTGACATGCTTTCCTTATTCTCTTTAGTCCTGTCCTAGAAAAGCAGTTCCCTTACTCTGTGTTCCCGCAGATTTCAGCAGAAAATACGGATTAAATCAAAATGGCTGTCTTTTTACAAGATGCCCACCAGCAAGAAGAACGAAAAAACTGCTTTTCTGCTGTGCGCTGCTTAATAAAAGTTCCACAGCAGACACTCTACCATTGCTGGCTTAACAGGACAAGATAAAAACAACAAGGAGTGGGTCTGTCTTCCACCCAAATCGCTAGGGGTTCTCTCGTTACTCTGTCTACACACTAAGAGCTGTCCACGGAAGCCTCCCAATGCCGAGGGCCTTCCAAAACGCTACCCACTTCACTAGTGTGAAGAGCAGCTCCTCACAAGCCGATTAAGAAGTCATCTAGGCAGTCAGCACCAGGCTCCACTGCTCACCTAGCCCGTGTGTTTACCACGGACAGCACCCACTCTGCAGACGGGAGACTAGAACACGTTCCCCGCAGACACACGGTGTGGTCGCTGCGTGCTCTAGAGTCCTGCCGTCCTATCTGTGAGCCCTCGCTCAGTCACTCCTGAGTGTAGGAGCCCGGGCTAGCTTGTTAGCCTCTGTGCATGGACGGGCTCAGGGTTCCTCCCTGACAGGGAGGCCACCCAGGGACTCGACGAAGAGGAGGCGGCGTCTCTGTCCTTGTTGCCATCAGTGACTTATGTCTTAACAAATGGAAAAGCCCTCCCTGGAAACATCTCTACTCAGTGTGTAATATAGCTCTGGTCCATTCTCTAAATGTGCGTTAGTGGGAAATACACCAAAACCCTGGAAACGGAAATGCATCCACTATTCTAATTAGGGAAGAAAAAGAACCAGATTTCCGTTTGAAAACTGAAACAAAGAACCACTATAGCTAAACTCACCTTAGACGTCCAACTATACCTTCCCTTCAAAAACCACAGCTGACCCTTGAACAAAGCAGGGACTGGGGCACTGACCCCCCACACAGTTGAAAATCTGGGTGTACCTTCTGACTTCCTCAAAATTTAATAGCTTGACCACAAGCCTTACCGATAACCTCAAACAGTCAGCTAACCCCTACTGTGTATGTTACACGTACTCCATACGGCATTCTGACAATCCAGCATGCTGGAGAAAAGAGTGCTATGAACACAATCATAAGGAGGAGAAAATACACGCACAGCGCAGTCCCGTGTTTACGGAAAGAAATGCAGGTCGTGTGGACCCACGCAGCCCAGGCTGTTCACTGAGAGGCATTTCCCAAACCACCTCCTGAGAAGCCAGGACATGCCGGTCACCAACTTGTTCCCAAAATGCAGTGAGGGGCCCGGCTGGCAGGGGGCATGTAAGCTTGTTCCCTTTACTGTAAAAGCGGAAACGAGCCACAGCTGCACAACTTCTGGGTGCCGCGATGCTCCAACACGGCAGAGCCGAGTCCCCGAGTCCTGCCGGTCCCCGCGGGGACGGTGGCTCCGCCAACACGCACCTCCTGGGTGTGCCTGGGACGCCCTCCAGCAAGCAGAGGCGTCCACACGTGGCGTTCCTGCTCAGCCCCCTGGACTGAGGCGTGTGTCAGGCCTGTGTGCCTGACTCGCTCGCCGGAGGGCCACAGTGGAGAGGCAGAGTGAGGCTCCAGGTCTGCTTTTCCACGTGGTTTCCATAAACATGTCACCTGTGGAGAGGAACCGTCCTGGTCCACATCAGGATTTTTAGGCCCGGTAAGCACGGTGCCAGGCGGATGGAGGAACGTGCCAAGGCGCCCAGCTGAGCCATCCAGCTTCCTGCTTCGCACCAGCTCCTGGGCAGGGGCCGCTCCAGAGGCAGCCAGCAACCACCACCCATGGTAAACGGTGCAAACCTGTGCATCATAGGTCTTTGTTTCCAACCATCTTCAGAGGTGCAGAGGTGAGAAGACACAGGTGAGTGGGAGCGACAGCCTCTCCTTTCTTCCCAGCTCCCTCTGCTACAGAGTAACTCCGTCACGGCCCTCTACTTTCAATGGAAATAAGCACTAGGTCAAGCTCCCTGCACGGCAGAGCCCAGGGGTCAGATGCCTTCAGCTGGCACACATATGAACAGCAAAGTTTTAAAGGTAGGTGTTTATTCCTTGTGCTCTGGGGGAGAAATAACCAGCACCTCAGAGCCAGGAGTTAACAGGTGATCATGCTTCAGACGAGGCTCGTAAAATCCTTGCACAAACCCAACAATGCCCACAATCCTGAGTCAAGGATGTTCTAGTCCTAGATACCCGGCAATGTGTAAAAATGGATAAAACTGAATGCACATTACATTCTTAAAGCCATTTATCTTAACATAGATTATGGCAAAATCTATTTTGCATGAACTGTTCTGGTCCTGCGAAGTTAACGTGTGCCTTGCTTCTCTTCCCCACTGTAGTTACGTTTCTATCATCACCTAATATTTAACGCTTGTATTTGTTTGGTTACCTTCCACTTGGGCCAAGACATGGTTTACCATTTACTGTAATGCTGTGGTATGATAATGAGGGAGAGACAGTACATGAATGACCAGGTCCCTGGATGTGGCAGAAGCATGAAGGTTAGTAATGGGCAAATCCACAGAATCTGGGAAATGCTTTAACAAACCTCAGGGACACACATACTCACCTCAACGTCACACCTTTCTATTCCAGGTCATTTCTTAAACTACGCATTATAGATATTTTCGTTACATGTCCACATGTGCTCTGAAACGGGAGGCATGTGCGCACTGACCACCAACCATTACGAATGGGCATCTCATGCTCTTCAACCCCACAGGGTGGTGGCGGGGGCACTTACGAGCCTCTCAGTAGGAAAAATTTGGAAAGAACGGCTCTAACAAGAGGCTTGGGAGGTGCTAGCTGGGGTCAAAGGGTCTCTTCCAGAGTTAAGAAGTCTACGATTAAGACTCCAAACAATCAGAACTGGTTCTTTAGAGCGATTTCCGTAGTGTAGCAGCGAGCAGAACCTGGTGGGTACTTGTGAAATCTATTAAATGTAATTCAGTATAAGCACAGTATTATTCAAGATAGTATCTCAATTTTCTTTTTAAATATAACTACGTCATACACAAAGATTTAAGAGAGAAAAAGTGACTTCTTTACTCTGGTACCTATAGAATTTAGGAATTATAACCTACTGGTCACTTAAAATACATGGCTTTTTAATTCTCTTCCAACATGCATATGTGTTCCCTAAATTACAAGCTTTTCATTTATTTGAATATGTTATAAAGCAGTGAGCAAGCACCTGTCAGCATGCAAGCCAGGCCCTCAAGCATGAGCGAAAGCCTCTGTCCACAAGGAGCTCCTTGTCCAGCAGCAGATCGGAGACAAGAACCTGCAAGCCAAGAGCGTGTAGCCCTTCCAAGGAGAGAAGCAAGAGGGGTTCACCACGCACCTGCCACCCTCGCCACAACGGACGCTTCCGGCCGTCAGTCCAGCCCCTCTGAGCTGGAGGGGAAATCATGGCCCAGAGGCTTTAAGAGGTGGAAGGACAGGCCTAGGCAGCCATAGGCCAGGCCAAGGACAAGGGACACGGCTGCAGGTCTGTACTCAACATGCAGCGAGGCAAGACCTCCCGAACCCGGGGGAGAGGGCGTCACGCTGCATCTCAGACCCCACGTCACGTACGGCCACAGCCTGCTATCTAAAAGCAAGTTTCAGAGGTGCTTACTTGTGGGAAGTCCTTTTCTTCATCATGCTTGCAGACACACCAGCATGGCCTAAAAGAGAAGTGAATGTAAGTCAATAAAAACTGGATAGAAAATACTTCAGAACTTGGAAAAATTAACTTCTGAAGAACTGCTAAATAAAGCATGAATAAAAATAAACCATAAACAGCCAACATGCAGAAAGCCCTTTGTTTATCTAATTTTTAAAAAGGAGATAAAAGGAGTTCTAGGAAGATAAAATGACAGGGACAACAGCTCATCTCCCCGGATCAGTCATAAAAAACCGCCGAAAATCACATGGACAAAAACCAGAGAAGTGACGATCCTGGCCATAAAGTACGACATTTCAGCAGCTGTGTTCCCGTCCCCAGCAGCTACAACACCGCAGGCGTGAGACACCTGGATCCAGGCATCGGAATGATGGGCGGGGCGGGACTACGGCGACCCGGCCCTGACGCAGACTGTGTTCTGAGGGCAACGTGTGGATGCCAATAGGAGAAGGGAAACCAGAAGAACCTGGTGGGTGCGCCAGGCTGAGAGCCAGACCAGGGCTGGCAGGACAGGGGGCCGGGGGCCTCCAAACATCTGGGGGTGGAAAGGCACGAATGGTGTTCAAAGTCCAGCGAGCCACCTGTTTGAACCTGTGAGGTAAAAACCACAAAGAGGTGGCCCCTCAGCAGGAAGGCTGAAGGAGCCCCAGGAATCAAAGCTGCTACAGCCCATCCTGGCGTCTGAGGACCCGAACAAACCCAGAAGGCAGCAACGGGGTCCCGACATGCCACAGCTCATTCCCAACGCGGAGCGGCAGACTGGACCCCACACCCCCGTGGGCTATAACCAAACAACGTAAGTAACAGGCAAAAATGTTAAAAGTGCTGTAATAAATACGCTCAAATAGTTAAAGGAAGACACAAACGACACTTAAAAGAAAAAAAATGTGAAGGACAGGAATGAAACTGGTGGAAAACACAGGATCTGAAATGAATGAAGAAGAGCGGGATGTGGTGAACCGCAGACCAGACCCCACAGACACAAAGACCAGTGATGCTGTCCCCAGTGGCGGGGAACAGCAGGGACGGGAACGGCCTTGGTGGCCTGATGCACTGTGAACTGCACCCACAACAGAGAGGACGGTGTGGGAAAGAAGAAACAACTCTGGAAGGAGCAACGGCAGGTAAGTGCGCAAGCACATGGCCAGCGAGCTCACCGACACCAAAGACCACCACAGCAGGGCACGTCCTAATCACGTTTCTGAAAATCAGCAACCAATAAAATACTTTTAAAACAGCCTGACAATGAAAGACGCATCAAATGTAGGGAAACAAAGGCAATGCTGACTCCAGGTTCATTGTCAGAAACTGCGGAGCCAGGACAGAAGACGGTGGGTGAACCCATGCAGTGAGCACACATTCAGCCCAACGGAACGGAGAATCCCAGCAAACACAAACACGCCACACACACCAATTCGGAGACGAGACAGAAGGGACGGCACAGTGGCTAACACCACACGAGTTAACTTCAGGGCAAAGTTATCGAGGATCAAGACAACATTTCAAAATGGTAAGAGCCAATGAACCAAGAAGTCCCCACATTTAACCCCAGGCCGACTGTGTGGACCTGGTCCCAGAACACTGAAGGACACAAAGCAAAACCGGACGGCGCTGGCAGGAAGAATCACCCACAGTCCCAACCTGAACTCCCCTCTCGGTAACTGACTTAACACGCAGGGAGAAAATCGGTACAGACACGGAAGACCCGAACTCCACAAACAGCCAGCACGCACTTTTTCCCAGGTTCACATGAGACGTTCACCCAGACACACCATCTGCTCCTCAGAACACAAACCCTCCATGTACTTAAAACCACCTGAAATCATAAGAAGTTTGTGCTCTGGCCACATCAGAATTAAACCAGAAATAAATAATATCTGGAAATACCTGTGTTTTTGAAAATTAAACAACAATCTTCTAAAAGTCCATAGTCCAAAGACAAAATCACAATAAAACTTTGATCTTGAAGAAAAAATGGAAACACAATCTGTGGAATGCAGCAAACACAAGTACTTACTACAATGATCAAAATTCACATTGAGCAGCAAAAATAGACAAAAAACCTCCAACCACAAACTCGGTATGGTGGTTCCCCAGGCTGGAGGCTTGCGAGTTATCCAAATTTCTCTCTCCTTGGCCTTACATGAAAGTATGCGATTTAAACACACACTTCCTTACTAGTGTTACACTCACGATGATAAAGTTAAGTGAACAGGAAGAGAGATGGCCAACTGGTCTGCACCGGACGATCCATCACTGTTCCCAGGTGACAGCGCAGGGCCATCCTCGTTCTACGCAGCCTGCACACAAACATGCAGGTGACTCAGGGACGACGGGAGAACACAGCCTGGAAGGAGAGCAGAGCTCCCTGAAGCACCGTGGAACATGGCGAGGCTTGGGCTGGAAGGATGAGGAGAGACGTGTACATAGACATGAAGGACTCGCTCAGGGTCTGCTGGGCCTGCTCCAGGCGTCAGCATGCCCTCCCCTCCCACACGGAGGACACCAGGGCAGGGTAGCTGACTCAGCATCTGGGCTGCTCCATCCCTGCATGCCAGGCAAAGTTCAGGCCCACAAGTCACCACATGTCCCCATGGAGTTCACTTCCCCAGCTGGAGGAGGACCCTGGCAGAAACCATCTTCTACTGATCACTCAAGAAACAACCCCTCCATGGTAGGAGTGCCATCAGACGAGCAGCGAACTGGTTATGAAATGATCCCAGAGCCACACGGGGATGAAGTGAAAGAACAGGTGTCCGCAAGGAAACCAAGGGAACACGGGAACAAGAGGCTACAAAGAGGGAAAGCCAAGAGCTCCTGAAAACTGAACGCCATGAACAGAGAGAACGTGCTGTTTCTGGTGCCACACCTTAACAAGCAAAAAGCTGAACTCGATGAAGAATCAACAACTCTCCTTTGATTGCTCAAAGACGTGAAGTCACAGGGCAAACGGCTGCTCCCCAAACCAGAGACTGACCTGCAGATGCGGACGATCACAGCTCAGCGGGCAGAAGTGTCCGCAGGAAGTAGGGCAGGAAACCCTGAACAGCCAACTGCCCAGCGGCTGAGGCCTCAGTGTGGAGAAAGCTAGGACGAAGCCTCCAGCCACCTATAGTGCTGAGGGGACACAGGGCACCAATGCTTTGGCAGGTTTCACCTCCAGGAACGCTGCCAGGTTCTCAGGGAAGATCAGACAAAAATCCCCTCCTGCTTCCAGTAGAGGGAGGGGAAAAGTACCCTTTTAGAAATACAACAAAGTATTCAGTTCTCAACAAGGCCTACCCTCAAGAGCTTAACCTCTGGGGTTTGTCTCAGCCCAGGTGGACTGAGGGAAGAGGAATTCAAAGTGCAGGTGGCAGGCCGTCCGGTCCCACAGAGGGAGGTGGTCAGCCTGTGGCCCAGACTCAGGAGAGCACGAGACCAAATCACAGCACTACAGGACGTGTGCTGTCCCCACACCCCATCGTCACTTTATGGACGGCTCACAGAGTTCCTTCTACCTGGCATATCATGTCTTAAGCAAAAAATTATACAGCACATTAAAAAGCAAACAACATGATGGTTTGATGAGACAGCAAGTATCCAAACTAGACTCAGATATGACAGGGATGGTGGAATTATGAGACCAAGAATTTTAAGTAACTATCAATAATAAGCTAGGAGCTCTAGTGAAAAAAAGTAGACAACATGTGAGAAAAGATGAGTAATGTAAAGAGAGAGGTGGAAATTATCAGAAAAAATTAAAAAGACACAGCAGAGATGAAAACACCATAAAGGAAACGAAGAATGTGTCTGGGGGACCCATCATGGAGAAAATGGAATCATGGAAAGTGCTTGATTAAAACCACAAAAAAGCAGGGAAAAGTGGAAGAGAAAAAAGGAAGAAAGCACAGGGCAAGGAACAGGAAACAGTAAGAAACCGGCCGACGTTAATCTGGCAATCACCAGAGGCCACTGAGGAAGAATCTCTGAGCTTCAGGACATGCCAACAGAAACCTCCAAACCTGAAAAGCAAAGAGAAAAAAGACAAAGACAGGAAAAAATCAGACTATCTAAGGACCGTGGGACAACTACAAAGAAGTAACATGTACAATGGGAAGAAAAGAAGGAGACAAAGAAACAGAGTAAGTATTTGAAACAATAATGACGGACAATTCCCCAAACTGAAGTTAGACACTACACCAGAGATCCAGGAAGTCCAGAGAATGCCCAGCAGGATAAATGCCCCCAAACCACATACAAGGACAAAGAACAACTCCTGACAGAGCCAGAGGAAAAACTCCTTACGTACAGAGGAACAGAGCAAAAATTACATCCAACGTCTCCTCAGAAAGCATGCACAGGGAGAGCGGACCTGAGATACCTAAAGTGTTGAGAGAAGATTAAAAACCTAGAATTTTGTATTCTGCTATCCTTCAAGAGAGGAGAAGACTTGCTCAAACAAGCAAAAGGTGAGAGAATTCGCTGCCAGGAGACCTGCACTATAACAAATGTGAAAAGAAGTTCTTCAGAGAGAAGAAAAATGATACCGCTGAGACACTCAAATTTACAGAAAGATCATTAGAGATGGAATCAATGAAGATAAAACAAAAACTTCTATTTTTATTATTCTTAATAGAACTGGTAACACTTTTCAGAGTATTAGCAACAACGTATGAGATGATTATAGCTTACTTGTAAGTGAAGTGGATTAGTTATAAATGTGTCCTGCAAACTCTAGTGTAATCTCTTAAAAAAGTAAAAGAACAAGGGCAATGAATAGAAAATAGTAACAAATACAGCAGATATTAATCCAATAATCGCTTTGTCTAAGTACACCAATTAAAATACCAAGACTGTCACAACAGAACAAAAAAACAAGACCATACTGTACACTGTCCACAAGAAATCCACTTTATTTTTTTTACCAGGCTAACCCATCCTCCCACTCCCTCCTCTCTAGAACTCTGTTTGTTTTTCAGAGTCCATTGTCTCTCATGGTTCATCTACCCCTCTGATTTCCCCCGAAAAATCCACTTTAAAAATACATTTAGACTACAAGTAGAGGGAAGGAAAAAGATATACCATGCTAACACTGATCAAAAAAAGCGAGAGTAGGGGCGCCTGGGTGGCTCAGTTGGTTAAGCGACTGCCTTCGGCTCAGGTCATGATCCTGGAGTCCCGGGATCGAGTCCCGCATCGGGCTCCCTGCTCGGCGAGGAGCCTGCCTCTCTCTCTGACCCTCCCCCCTCTCATGTACTCTCTCTCATTCTCGCTCTCTCAAATAAATAAATAAAATCTTAAAAAAAAAAAAAAAAAAAGAAGCGAGAGTAGCTATATTAATTTCAGAGAGATTCCAGAGCAAGGAAAGTCACCAGGGAAAAAGAAATACATTATGATAAAGCAATCAATCCTCTAAGAAGACATAACAATCCTTAATGCGTGTATCTAACAAAAGAACATCAAACTAAGGAAGGCAAAACTGTTAGAACTACAAAGAGAAACTGATGAATCCACTATCACTGTTGGATACTTCAATAACCCTCTATCAGAAATGGACAGATCTAGCAGGCAGAAAATCAGTGAGGACACAGTCAAACCCAACACCACCACTAATCAAATGGATGTAACTGACATCAACAGACCTCTTTATGCAACAACAGCAAACCACACATTCTTTTCAAGTTCCCATGAAGCATTCACCAAGACAACATTCTGGACCATAAAACACACCTTAATACCTTTAAAAGGACAGAAATCCTGCAACTGCTCTCAAACCACAATAAAATCAAACTAATTTCAATAACAGAAAAATAGCTGAAAATCCCCAAATACTCGGAGATTAAACAACACACTTCTAAATACACAGTTGAAAGAAGAAACTGCAAGACAAATTAAAATATGTTTTGAACTAGATAAAAATGAAAATACAATTTACAAAATTTGTGGGATGCAGGGAAAGCAGTGCATAGAAAGAAATTTATAGCACTGAATGCATGTCCTGGAAAAGAGGAAAGATCTAAAATAAAAAATCTAAGCTTCCATCTTAGGAAACTAAAAGACGAAACCATATTAAATGCAAAGTAAGCAAAAGATGTTATAAAGATTGGGGATCCTGGGTGGCTCGGTGGGTTAAGCGTTTGCCTCTGGCTCAGGGTCATGATCCCAGGGCCTGGAATCCAGCCCTGTACTCCGTGGGGAGCCTGCTTCTCCCTCTCCCTCTGCCCACTGCTCCCCCTGCTTGAGCTCTGTCAAATAAATCTAAAAAAAAAAAAAAAAAAAAAAAGCTGTTATAAAAATTATAACAGGAATCAGTAATATTTTAAACAAGAAATCAACAGCCAAAAATCAATGAAATCAAAAGCTCATTCTCTGAAAAGATCAAAATTGATAAATCTCTAGCCAGGATAACTAACAAGAGAGAGAGAAGACACAAATCACTAACAAGAAATCAAAGAGGAGATATCACTACAGACCACATATATAAGATAGATATGAGGAAAACTGATGAAAGACATCAAAGAACAACTATCTAAATGGAGAGATATTCCACGTTCACAAACAGACTCAATATTGTCAAGATGTCAGTTCTTCCCACGAGTGCCTGAGTGGCTCAGTCGGTTAAGCATCTGCCTTCAGCTCAGGTCATGATCCCAGAGTCCCAGGATCGAACCCCGCATGGGGCTCTCTGCTCAGCAGAGGGCCTGCTTCTCCCTCTGCCTCTGACCCTCCTCTCTCCTTGTTCTCTCTCTCTCTCTCTCTCTCGCTCTCACTCATTCTCTCTCAAATAAATACATAAAATCTTTAAAAAAAAAAAAGAGAGAGAGAGATGTCAGTTCTTCTCAAGTTGATCTATAGATTCAATGCAATCCCAATCCAAATTGTAGCAAATTATTTTGTGGATATCAACGAACCAGTTCTGAAGTTTATAGGGAGAAGCAAAAAATCCACAACAGCCAACACAATATTGAAGGAGGAGAACAAAGCTGCAGAACTGACACTACCTGACTTTAAGACATACTACACAAAGCTACACTCATCAAGACAGCAAGGTACTGGCTAAAGAATGGACAAACAGATCAAATGGAAAACCCTAAAAAGATCCACACATAGTCAGCTGATCTTTGACAAAGGAGCAAAGGCAATACAATGGAGAAAAGATAGTCTTTTTAAATGAGTGGTGCTAGAATAACTAGACATTCACCTGCAAAAAAATGAATTTAGACACAGACCTTACATCCTTCACAAAAATGAACTTAAAATGGATCATAGACCTAAATGAAGAGTGCAAAACTGTAAAACTCCTAAAAGTTAACACAGGGAAAAATCCAAATGTCCTTGGTTATACTGAGGACTTTTTAAGATAATACAACGGCACAATCTATGAAAAAAGTGAATTGATAAGCTAGATTTCATTAAAATTAAAAACTTCTGCTCTGTGAAAGACACTATCAAGAAAACGAGAAGTTGGTGTACGTGCTTGGCTGAGGAGCCAATGGGGCGAAGCTACCATTTGTGGGATTATGACTGAACACCTCTAAGTCAGAATCCTGCCCAAGCAGAACGATACGGCAGCACCAAGGAGCCTCAGTTGGCCTGAGATAACCAGTCCCCCACTGTCCCCACCAGCAGGCCACCAAGCTTAGGGACCAGGGTCTGGTGCAGAGAGCCCCTCGTGCCAGGAAACGGGGCGTGGCTGAAAAGGGGGCCACCCCCTCACCAGTCATGCAATGCACGTTTGTGGGGAACCTGGTACTAAACCATTCATAGACGACCTGCTTCTAGGTCAGGGTTTCATACATAGGAGAGCAGCTCCCTCACTGCGATCTATTGAAAGTCAGCCCTCGACACAAGGGTTTGTAATTCAAAAATAAATACATAAATTTTTTGAAAAGGGAAGACAACCAGAAGAAGAAAATACCTGGAAAACATATCTGATGAAGGACCGTTATCCAAAATATATAAAGAACTCTTAAAATTCAACAAGAAAACCACCTGATTAAACGTGGGCCAAAGAGCTTACCAAAGAACAGATAGAGATGGCAAAAAACATGTATGAAAAAATGCTCTACACATCATGTCATCAGGGAAATGCAAACTAAAAACAATGAAGATACCACTACACATCTAACAGAATAGCCAAAATCCAGAACGCTAAACACGGGAGAGGATATACAGCAACAGGAACTCTCATTCATGGCTGGAGGGAATGCAGACTGGCGCAGCTGCGATGGAAGATAGTTGGGTGGTTTCTTACAAACCATACTCTTACCATATGATCTAGCAATTATGGTCCTTGGTATTTACCCAAAGAAGTTGGAACCAGTCCACACAAAAGCCTGCCCATGGATGTGTACAGCAGCTTTATTTATAATTCCCTAAGCTTGGAAGCAACCAAGATGTCCTTTAGTGGGTGACTGGATAAAGTATGGTACACCCACAAATAGAATATTACTCAGTACTGAAAAGGAACAAGCTATCAAATCATGGAAAGACATGGAAGAACCTTAAGTGCACACTGCTAAGTGAAAGAAGCCAATCTGAAAAGGCTACATAGAATTCCAACTCTAGGACATTCCAAGAAAGGCAAAACTATGGATACAGTAAAAGGTCAGTGGCTGCTAAGGGGTTAGGGGTAGAGAGAGATGAATACCTGAAGACTAGGGGATTTTTAGGAAGTAAAACTACTCTGAATGATACCAGAATGGTGGATTTGAGTGATTATACATTTGTCAAAACCCACAGCATGTACAACACCAAGAGTGAACCTTAAGACATCTTAACAATGGACTCTGGGTAATCACAATGTGTCCAATGTAGGTGCATCAACTGTAACAAATGTACTATCTGGTGGGGCTGTTGCTAGTATGGGAGGCTGAGGGGGAGGGCACCAGGGGTATATGAGAAGCGTACATTCTGCTCATTTTGGCTGTGAACTTAAAACTGCTTTAAGAAAAATAAAGTTCTGGGGCGCCTGGGTGGCTCAGTTGATTAAGCGTCTGCCTTCAGCTCAGGTCTGATCTGAGGGTCCTGGGATCGAGCTCCACATCAGGCTCCACACCGGACTAAGCAGGGAGTCTGCTTCTCCCTCTTACTCTGCCTCTCCCCCTGCTTGTGCTCTCTCTCTCTCAAATGAATAAAGAAAAAAAATCTTTAAGAAAAATAAAGTCCTTTTTTAAAGTCCTTTTAAAAAAAAATAAAGAAGTACTAGACGTATTCTTTCATCATCAACACTGAGCTAGACAACCAGAAAGCAAATACCTGCAAAGTGGAGGTAAAATGACTGTGAACCCAGACTTCCATACCCAGCTAAATTGCCAATTGAGGGTATAGACATTTACCTTCACATATGGGCTCAAAAATTACATCTCCCACAAATATCTGGAAGTTACTAGAGGACGTTCTTCAGAAAACGAGAGAGAAAAGATTCATGAATACACAGGATCCAAGAAACCACAGACATAAGCTAGGACTGCAGAGTCCAGCATGACTTCTGTGACGGAGGCTGAGACCCATGTAAATGCAAACAGGCCAGGGACTTAAGGAAAGTCCTCTCCCAGAAGCTGGCACCACACAGTGGCAAGTGTAAGAAATAACTCCTATCACAAAGTAACTCTGACTTTAAAAGAGCTTTGGGGCGCCTGGGTGGCTCAGTCGTTGGGCGTCTGCCTTCGGCTCAGGTCATGATCCCAGGGTCCTGGGATCGAGCCCCGCATCGGGCTCCCTGCTTGGCGGGAAGCCTGCTTCTCCCTCTCCCGCTCCCCCTGCTTGTGTTCCCTCTCTCGCTGTGTCTCTCTGTCAAATAAATAAATAAAATCTTTTAAAGAAATTGACTAAAAAAAAAAAAAGAGCTTCTAAAAGCAGAAGAAAATCAGGGGAGAAAAGAACAGAAAAAGGAAGGCCAAAGAGGTCTTACAGGACGCGATATTCACCTCACACATGAAACTACACTGAGACTCCTTCCTTGCCCATCTGATGACATACTGCAGCAGCAAGACTGGGGGAGAGACACACTAACATACTGCCTGCTGGTAAGAGGGCAAGATGGCACAAAGCCCACGAATACCTCACAGAATTAAATATGCATTTAAGATGTGATTCAGTTCTCCTTCTAGAAATCCATCCCAATGGCAACACACTGGCAGGACAAAAGGACGAGCCTATTCATTGCAGTCATCATGTCTAATACAGAAGAGTAGAAACAACCTTAATGTCCAAGTAACTGACCTCTGAACAAATGAGTATGAATACCATTCAGCTGTAAAGAGTGGGAAGGAGGCGCTCCACATACTGCTGAGGAGAGGTCACCAACAAACACTGTTCAGTGGAAAAGGAGCAGAGGAATAGGTAGGTGTGTATATATTCACTGCGCCCTGATGTCAGTTTGTCATTGAAAGTGGGTGGCATCACTCATCTGAGGATCAAAGATTTTCCAGTAGAAAACAGAACAAGATCCTTTACTAGGTACTACATCTATTTGTTGATTGAAATGTGAAAAGGAATAGAACCATAATTTATAAAATAAACTGTTTTATGACTCACAAAAGTTATTTAAACTGTACTAAACCGAAATGGCTAAGAAAAACTACATTCCCTCAAACTGTTTTAACAGAAGCTCATTCAGAGACGTATGTTCCAAAACACTCATGCTTCCTTTTACTGTACCTCGCTTTACTGTGCTTTGCAGATACCATGCTTTTTACTAACTGAAGCACCAAGCAAGTCTATCAGCATCATTTTTCCAACAGCATTTGCTCATTTCGTGTCTCTGTGTCACATTTTGGTAATTCTCACAATATTTCAAACGTTTTCATTATTACAATATTTATTACAGTGTTCTGTGACCAGTGCTTGCGACTCACTGAAAGCTCAGATGATGGTGAACATGTTTTAGGAATAAACTTTTTAAATTAAGGTATATACATTGTTTTTTAGACATAATGCTACTGGGGTGACTGGCTGGCTCAGTCGGTAGATCATTTAATTCAATCTCAGGGCTGTGAGTTCAAGCTCCACGTTGGGCATGGAGCTTACTTTAAAAAAAAAGGGGGGGGAGGGGGGTGCCTGGATGGCTGAGTCAGTTGAGCATCTGAGTCTTGGTTTCAGCTCAGGTCATGATCTCACGGTGGTGGGATCAAGCCCCGTGTCAGGCTCCATGCCCAGTGGGGAGTATGCTTGAGATTCTCCCTCTCTCTCTGCCTGTCTCCCTCCCCCCACTCATGCACTCTCTCTCTCTAAAATGGATAAATAAATCTTTAAAAAAATAGACAGGTAGACTGCAACAGAGTGTAAACATAACTCTTATACACACAGGGAAACCAAGAAATTCATCTGACTCATTTCACTGCAATATTCACAGCTCCCAGACATGCCTTAAGCTATTAATTTCAGTGGGCTCAGATTTTCCAAAGATAAAGACCCTGTCTGTTCCAGCGCCTCGTTTAGATTCGGAATCCTCACCAATCTCGTCCACACCACACTAAGTGCCTCCAACCCTACCAACTCACTCATTCTTCCCTGTGAACAGCTCTGCCTCTTATGAAATCTCCCTGGGAGGCCATCAAGAGCACTCTGTCCCTGCCGCTGAGCAAATCTGACAAGCCCAGTTTTGTGTGACCAGAAGTGGCCTCTGGTGGGGAGGCTTCAACAGACATAAAGCTACAGGACTGTAAGGGAAAAATCAGGAATTCTGAGGGTTAATATTCTTCTCCTACAGGTAGGAAATCTGAAAACCCATCTTTAGAGAAAACACCCAAAAATACTGACCCTTGGAGGCCTCAATCATGTAACTAAAGTCCACCAGGCGCCACTTACACATGCAGCTTCCAGCCAACTCCTCTGTGCATCGCTGGGGGATCCACCTCAGATCTGAGGAAATGTGAAGAAAACCTCTCCTCGGTGCCCCTGGAAGATCCACCTCGGATCTCAGGAAATGTGAAAACCTCTCCTCTGTGCCTCTCTGGAGGGTCCACCTCAGATCTCAGGAAAT
>NC_058415.1:2249117-2269144 GCF_002201575.2 Neomonachus schauinslandi | reverse complement strand
TCTCTGGAGGGTCCACCTCAGATCTCAGGAAATGTAAAGAAAACCTCCCAAACTGACTAAAAAGCAAATAGACACAAAGACACTCCTAACAGGCCAAGCTAATTCAAACAAGTCTTTTTAAAAATACAATTTATAGCCTCAGAAGTATAAGCTACTTGCACCTATGAAATAATATGGAAAAAAGTGAGCTCACAGAAGAAACAAAATGCTCACTTAAGAAATCTTCTTAGGGCGCCTGGGTGGCTCAGATGGTTAAGCGTCTGCCTTCAGCTCAGGTCATGATCCCAGGGTCCTGGGATCGAGTCCCGCATCGGGCTCCCTGCTCCTTGGGAGCCTGCTTCTCCCTCTGCTTCTCTCTCTCTCTCTCTCTCTCTCTCTCTCTCATGAATAAATAAATCTTTAAAAAAAAAGAAATCTTCTTAAAAGTTTGGAAAATAAAGTCAGTAAACCTCCTAAGAATGAGAAAATGGAAATGAGTAATTGGAGAAGTTTAGGAAAAAAAAAAAAACAGAAAGACCAGCCTAAGAAGCAGATGTCCCAGCAGCGTGCATTCCAGGGAAAAGAGGAAATGAGCACCAAAGAAGGACGGACGGACCTACCACTGAAAAGCCCAAGCACGGAGTGAAAAAGACCCATTCAGCCACTCACTGTCATGTTTCCCAGCATATGAAAAGTCCAGCCCAGAAGTTTTCAGGGGGGAAGGAGAAACCACTGGACACACACCCAGATGCAGAAACAGCATCCAACTCCCCCAAACAGCAACACTGGGGTCTCAAAGACAAGGAATGGAGCAATGCCTGGAGAATTCTGAATGAAAAGTTATTTCCAACTTAGAACCTTTTGCCCCACTGAAGACTGAGCAGGAGAAAAGAATGAAGACAATATTGATGCAAGGTTTCAAAAAGAACCTCATCTAGGTGCACTTTTGGAAAACTGTATCAGAGACAACTTCAAACGGGCAGAAAAGTAGAGAATATTACCGACCACACATTCCACTTACCACTTTAAAGATTTTTATTTATTTATTTATTTGAGAGAGAGCATGAGTGGCAGAGGCGGGGAGTGGGGGAGGGATGGGGCAGAGGAGAGGGAGAAGCAGGCCCTCCACTGAGCAGGGAGCCTGACGAGGGGCTCAATCCCAGGACCCCAGGATCACGACCTGAGCTAAAGGCAGACACTTAACCGACTGAGTCACCCAGGCGCCCCTCCACTTGTCACTTTAACCATCAACTCATTCACCGTCTGCTCTGGAAGCTTCTTGACGCTGTACAAGCTTTTCCTAAGCAAGAGTGCACACCGAAATAGGGAGGGCATGGCAACCAGAAACAAGGAGAATCCAGCTACAGAGAGGAAACAGGAATTCCAAGGATGACAGCATGGCCGTGGGGCTGTAGGACGCAGCTCAGAGAACAGGGCCGAAAGCACTAGAAGAGTCCCCAAGGAGCCGCGGACAGATGGGCCATCTATGGTGTCTGCCACGTGGCATATTACACTAACAGGTCTATAAAGCTGTGAGGACTGTTCAAGAGACTTCAAGCTGCAAAGAAATTTAAGCAAATAGAAAAAAAATTGAGAAATCTCTTAACTCCAGGAAAAACAAATAAACAAAAAAAAAAAAGAGAGAGAGAAAGTCATCGCCCTGCCTTCCTTGGTTCAGCACTGTCAGATTCAAGAGAAATCTGTCTACTCGTATTATTTACAAATGGTGAAGGTAAACAACAGAAGGGACAGAGTGCCTGCTTTTTGTTATAAGTCTTTGGCACTACTTGACATTTTCAACAATGAATTTTTATTAATTTGATAAAAATAAAATCAAGGTTTTAAAAATATTTGAATACAGCAAAACTAGTTGCTAAATCAGAGTGTTAGGTACATGCACATGTATTATTACTATTCCCCGTACCTATCTGTATGATTGAAGTATGTCGTAAGAAGAGAAAAACTGCAACCTTGGATAAACCAGTAAAAATGGAGGCTAACTCTAGGGGAAAAAACACATGAAAAATGTTGTGCCATATAATAGGACTTGCTGTCCATCATTAGGTGTATATAAATTACTATTTTAGTAACCAATTTAATTCCAACATAGTTCTATAGATAAACCTAACTTATTTTAAATAGAAATGCCTAATATGTGGAACTAGATATATAAAAGCATGCAAGCATTCAATTTTCAAGTTTTTACTGATCACCCACGCTCTATGTCACACAGAACTCAGTACTAGGGACTGCCTAGTGATCTATTTACCACTGTGGCACTTTTAAGGCAGGGCCTCAAATTCCTCACCCTCCTCCCATCGAGCATAGTACACCTCCCTCCCTTGACCCTGGGCTGGCAACGCAGCACACGTCGGCCCATGTGAGCCCCAAGGCTCCAGGCTCCGCCAGGAGGACCTTGCAGCTGTGCCTGTTTCTCTGGAGACACTCGCGCTGGGGGGCTGTCATGGTAGTCCAGTTCCCCAGACGCCCAGGGAGGAGGAGAAGGGTCCCTCAGTTTTCTCTCCAGGCACAGCTGAGCCACTGCACCAATGCTGGATTGCCCACCCAGGCTTCTCCTTGCAGGAGAAAAAGAAAACCCCCCTTTTGGGTGAATTTTATTTGTAAATTACATGCGTAACTGACAAGAGCCTTGGTCTATGTTAATAGGAAGAATGATTTAAGACAATTTTATAAACCATACTGATCAAGGGATCAGCAATCTTTCCAAAATATGATCTATCAAACAACAGTGGGAAACAAGTGACCCCACAGTCTCGTGTTAAAGTATCAAACAACGGGCCGACAAGAACTTACAGAGTACCCGCTTTGTCTTTAGCTCTACAGAAATGTGGAGGACGAAGAAAATATAAAATGAGAGTATGGACTGGGATTAACAATCTCTCCCTTAAGAGCAACAGCATCTCTTGGTTTAGATCCTTCGGGCACTTACACCACATGACACATCAGTGTAATCTGCTCACTCACTCTCCTGATGACAAGGACTCAAAAGCAATGAAGAAAACAGGAGTGCTAAATTTGGAATGGTGTGCATAAAAGGAAATCTGGAAAATGAACTACTATTCCCAATGAAAAACGTGGGAGGTTTCACTGATCAACAAAAAAACGACAGTTGGTTAAGCGTCTGCCTTCGGCTCAGGTCATGATCCCGGGGTCCTGGGATGGAGCCCCGCATCAGGCTCCCTGGTCAGCTGGGAGTCTGCTTCTCTTGCGTGCGCCCCCTCTGCCCCTCCCCACCACTCGTTTTCTCTCTCTCTCTCTCTCTCAAATAAATGTCTTAAAAAAAAAAAAAAAAACTTGACAGCAATTTTCACAATTAACAAAATAAAATTAAAAATATTTTATTGTAAATAGTATGATCAACGATAACAATGCTTTTTTGTAGAACAGCTATAATGTGCCAGGCACCTAGCTGATTTATTTATTTTATTTATAAAATTTATTCCTCCTAATAAGCTCAGCACACCCGTTTAGGTGATAAAAACCAAGGCTCGAGAAGATGTGTGGTGTGCCTGTGTCTATGTGGCTGAGAGGGCCGGGATTTGATAACACACTTGCAGATGGCTTATGCTTCAGTCTGTCATCTCTGGCCCAAAGTAATCTTCTGACAAACCCTAAACAGTGAAATCAGTATTATCTTTACAAAAAAGGAGCTAAAATAAAAGACATAATGGGTACTCAAAAATCTGAATCCCTGTGGCTCTTCTACAAAGAATTCCAAATACTACCTTAATAAATGTAAGAAATAGTACTAAATCAAACAGCAACCATTTCTGTAGAATTATTAGTTTTACCAGCATAATTCTAAGATTCATTTATCAAAGAGTCTTAAAATGCTATGACAGACTTTTTTCAACATTTTAATGTATTTCTGAATGGAGAGGAACTTAAGTCCTAAAGAAAATACCACTTACCTATTTCACAGGGTAGCCTGTTAGACTTTACCTTTGTTTCTGGGGTGGGTAAAAATCATGCAAAGTCTAACCTTCTATTCTAGTTGTATTAGCTGTGTGCCACAAAAGTAAGAATCAATTTCTATTAAATATTTATTTCATTTCTATCCATTTCATTCCAATAAAGTTCTTTCACAAACATACAAAAAGCTTTTTTCCTTAAAATCACTATAAATACCCTAAGTCTCATACTGCTCTAGTCAAATCACCTTCACTTCTTTCAAAAAGAAATAATAAATCCTTCATCTCTTATAATCCCATTAGGTAGGTGTTTACAATTCACTTGCTAAATTTAATGGACATCTGTAACTTGCTGGAAGGTGAAAGACTACAGAAAAAATATGAACATTGTCCCTGCCTTTTAAAAAAAGAAGCTCTTTTTTCCCATGTATGTGTACGGAGTGGTGGAAAGCACACAGCTTTAAGAACAGCAAACCACTAGGAACTATGTGAAAGTATTCCTGGGTTTTAGCAACATTTCACACTTTCTAAAAAACACAGGGACCGCACCACCTACCTGCATCCGCTCTGGACCGCTGGCCAGGTGTCTTCCCGAATGGGGTCTTCATTCATCTGTATTTAAGTGAGCAGCACAGCTGCCGGACTAGGGTGAAAATTGAATACTCTCCGATTTGAAACTTTTCACAGAATCTCAACGTACTTGTTAATCCATCATCCAAGTGCCTCTTTTACAAGTTCAGCAAAAACATGTGAAATCATAAGGACTCTGTAAAACAGTGAAGTGATAGTTCGTTACTAGAGCGTCATCATAAGAGCAAAACTACCCAAGTGAGCCACCAACTAACATAAAATTTTAAACACGACATCCGCTACAGAGTGCTTTGCCCAGAAGCAATTAGCCTTATTTCCGCAGACCTGGGCGCCAAGGGCAGCACCACTCCCCGGAGGCCGTGGGGAACACCACACCGCGTCTGCCTCCTCCACGCACCCTGGGACCCATTCTGCCGCCAACATCAGTAAAGGGCGGACGCCGGGGTGTTCGTGAAGATGGACCCTGGCCATGGCCCATATCTCCTCAATGGGACACGAAGACCCAGCCCACAGGGGCGGTGGTCCTGGGGAGGAAGGGTACCAGCACGGCTGCAGTGGGGGCAGCACGGGAACCAAGTTCAGGTCAGAACCACGGCTGGGCGCCAGGTCAGCAGGCCAGCAGCGGAGGCAAGAGAAAGGAGCACAGCCAACAAGACTGAGGTGCCCCGTCCGCTCCCAGAGGAAAAGATCAGTAAGTCCCACACCCATGCAAAAGTAAGGTCATCTTAGGGAAGCAGTTTATCCTCTCAGCCAAGTTTGATTCCAGTTCCAGTCCACATAGTAATACATATGTAATACACAGTCTCATAAAACACGAAAATGTCTGGGGCAAATCCCATTGAACCCAGGACTGCTCTAGGCTGGGCGTATTCAGTCTTCATGCAACCACTGCCTGTGTTCACAGGTGTAAGAACTAAAGGCAGTGTTGATTAATTTTCGAGACAAAAATGTAACAAAATAGAATGATTAAAAAGCATAATTAGTTGGGGAGAGAAGAATCCATTTAACCAATAAATTTCTTAACTATATAAAACTTTTTATTATTCAAGGGAGATAGACTTAGAAATGACCAGATCTTAAGAATTCATTCAGTAAGTATCCAGGGTGCCCCCTTTGGGGCTCAGGAAGGAGGGGGATGGTGCAAGCCTCAGCCAGGAGCAGCACCTCTTCTGGAGGCGGCCTTCCCCTGCGAGGCTCCAGTACTCTGTGGCCTCAGTGTCCAAGGCCTGAGGAGCCCACACTGAGGCTGCCTGACACGTGGCTGCCACCCATCTCCCGAGTCCACCCACAGCCACTGGAGCCTCGCTCCCCGACCCTGTTCAGCACCAGTCACGCCACCTCCCTCAGCAACTCATCCACACGACTCCCCCTGCCCTGTGGGGCCCTGCCTTCCAGAAGGCAGAATGCCGCTGGGCCCCCCCACACACACACAGCTCCCCACCCTGCCGGTCCACACAGCCACAGCGTGGCCTGACATCTTGATCTCCGGCCGCCTGAGGACCCTGTGCCCGCTCTCCTCCTCTGCACCACCATTCTCACCACGTTCTTGGCAACAATGCCCCTGCAACTTGCCCCTCAGGTCTCTGACACCCTCCTTTCAAGCCACCTGCTCCCCACCCCCGCCACTGAACTCCAGGGTCACAGCCTGCACCTTCTCATCACCAAGGACTACCACACGTCCAGAATCCTCGTTCCAAGCACCTCAACTCAAACCGCCTCCGATCGTCCCCCTTCCCTTACCCGGCCACTCGCACCCCACACTTCCCTGCTGCAACCGTTACCTCTCTCTGTGGCCTCACCCCTGTGGCACTGTCCGTGGTCTTCCTCAGGGGCTAACTGCCCTCCTAACTGCTCTGACTCTTCGGACATCAACCACGACAGTACTCCTGCTTTCCTCCATTTTCTTACCCTTCTTGTCCTGTCACCTTGGTGGCAAAACCCTGACCCAACTCCCTGCCTACAGTGCCCACAGCTTATAGGCATGGCCAGCCAGTTTTTCACCTCCCGCCTCAAGTGAGCATGCAACAGCGGTCCGCGCCACGGGCAGGCAGGCTGCCATCTGCCAGGGGGACAGCCCCGCACAAGAGAGGACAGCTCACCCTCGCACCACCTGACCCTGACGGCGCCCTCCACGCTCCCCTGCCTTCCCACCAGAGCATTCTCGGCAGCGCTCGACAAACGATGCACCATCTCCCAAATGGACAACATCCCCCGACTCCTGGTGCTCGACACAAAGCCGCCTCCAAGACTGAGGAATAGTCTAATCTGCACAAGTACCAATGTACCCTAGCCTAGTGAACTAAACTGGTTCTGTAACAGGAGAAACCCAGCTTCCGGAGGTCCTGAAGTGTGCGGCCTTCTCCCGGTGAGGCTTCCTACTGCACACCCGTCACCACGGGTGGCCGGGATGAACCTGTCCGGCCTGTTCTACTTTTAAACAGTGCAAGGCACAGGTTGAAGGAAGAGCTGCAGTGAGAGAGGCTGAATAATCTAAGAATGCAAAATGTGAGCTCAAAGTCCTTCCCCATTTCTGAGATGCAGTTAATATTCCAACTGCCTCATCTTACCGATGCCTGTGAGTCCAGAGACAAAGGGGGAGCCCAAGCAAGGGGCAAACACGACCCAGTGCTGACCATCGCACCCCCGGCTTTGCTCTGTTCCTACAGCTGCCATATGATGCTTCGAGAAACTTCCCCAGAACAAATCTCACTCTTTTGACTGGAAAGAGAAAAACTTAACTTGTTCAAAAAACACTTTTAAACATACTTTTACCTTAAGTTACTCTATTAAGTGGTTAATTTAGTCAACAAGACAAAGTGAAGATGAATTTTTCTTAAAAAACTGTAAATGCTGACATTGTAAAATCGCATTATTTCCAGGAGAGTGGGAATTACTAAAGATTGTTCAAGTATTACAGAAAACGCTGTCATGGGCCATAGAAAGGCAGGCCTAGGTTTGCAGAGGCCCAAAGGCCGCGGCCGTCACGAAGGCAAGGGCACCACGGCGCCACGGCGCCACGTGGCTTTCGGCTGCGGGGCCACCCAAGCCAGCACCCCTCACGTGAGCCAGGCGCTCCTCGTGGCCCCCGGGGACGCCGTCACTCACACAGCATGGTCAGAAAGGCTTCCCCAAGCCTCTGCACTTCATCCCCAGTTGACAGTGAGCACAGGTGACCCGAGAGCCACACACAAGTGGCGCCACTCCCCCAAGGTCCACGTACAGCTCCAGCCTGAGACTAACGGAGCCCTGAGTACGGGGTCTGGAGGGGAAAGCCGTTCGAGACACTGCAGACCAGCGGAGAAATTCAAGGACACTGTGGCATTACCACTGGCCCCTCACACACACTTGTGACGCTGGGTGGCACACCCAAATATGGTCACTCTCAGGAAACACATACAGAGATTTCTAGAAGCAGACGGCCATGAGGGCTGCAAGTGAATTTCAAATGGTTCAGGAAAGAAAATGAAATACACATACACACAATAAAATGAAAACTGCAAACTACTAATTCTTGAATCTAAATGAGGGGCGTACTAATGCTCTTTGAACTCATATTTCAATTTGAAGCTTTTCACAATAAAAAGTTGGAGAAGAAAAGATCCTGGATTTTCCTCTGCTAAATCCACCTTTACTAAACACGGCCAGGCTTGCAATTTTGCTAAACAATCTTTAAAATGTGTCATTAGTTTAGTGTTCAAACTCGAAATTCTCCTTCCATAATAATCTTAAAGGGGACGAGACTCTCACAAACGGTTTCACAGAAAAACAATGTCCCAAGGCGCACTCTGTGCGTCACACGCCGCTGCCCGCGCATCTGCTCAGACACCTCACGGCCACCAGGAGGTACACGCAGGGACCAGGCTGCAGCATGGGCAGACCACAAGGAGCACCGCCGAGATAACTTCCTATGTTAACGGTAAACACGTACATTGTTCCCATAAAGGAAGAGAGCGCCACAAAATTCAATGCCACTACACGCTATTTCCAGAAAGCGTAAGAAATGAGCGCTTCCACATTTCAGATATAAACAGATTACATACCAAAGTATTTGCGGCCAGCTGTTATCATCAAACAGTGCTATTTATAAAAAGGAAATAAATCTCCAAAACTGTTTAAGCAAAGATGTTAAGTCCCAAAGAGGTCTCCACACCTGGACCACTACCAGAAAAGTACAGGGGAGTGCTAACGGCCAAAATACGTCCAGTGTGTGCTGAAGTCTGGGTTGCTAATAAGTTGTCTGAAAGCTGTTGTCACAGATGGTTCCACATGGTGGGAGGAACCTGTATGACCACAAACACTTACGTGAAAAATGATACACAGCTAAAATCTGAACAGGACTAAATACTAAATAACGTTCTTAATTACAATATTATAGTTACAGGAAAAATATCCCTATTATAAGAAGTGTCATGCCGTCTGCAATTTACTGCAAACTTTCAAATGGCTCAACAAAAAAACGTTAGCACAGTAAAATATTAGTGAATGGATCTCAACGGAGGGTATACGATATAACTCAGCTACAGTTTCAACTCTTCTGTGTGTAGAAAATTTCATTTAAAAAGTCTCAGGAAGGGGCACCTGAGTGGCTCAGTGGGTTGAGCATCCAACTCGGTTTCACCTCAGGTCATGATCTCAGGGTTGTGACTCAAGTCTCCGTCGGGCTCCGCTCTGGGTGTGGAGCCTACTTGGGATTCTCTCTCTCTCTCTCCACTGCCCCTACCCCCGTGTGCATGTGCACATGCACACTCTCTCTCTCTAAAATTAATAAATAAAATCTCATTTAAAAAAAACAAAGTCTGGGGGCACCTGGGTGGCTCGGTCGTTAAGCATCTGCCTTCGGCTCAGGTCATGATCCTGGAGTCCCGGGATCGAGCCCCGCATCAGGCTCCCTGCTCAGCGGGGAGTCTGCTTCTCCCTCTCCCTCTGTTGCTCCCCCTGCTTGTGCACCTACATGCGCACTCTCTCTGTCAAATAAATAAATAAATAAAATCTTTAAAAAAAAAAAAAAGTCTGGGGAAAAAAATAGCAGAGGGAGGAGAAAAGGCAAGTTTGGACCTGGTGATGACACAGGTTTTTGCAGATGCTCAAAGATCTGTAATTTATTTTCTAAGATGTGATTTTTTTAAATCGATTAAAAAAGACAGCAAAGGGGGCGCCTTGGTGGCTCAGCTGGTTAAGCGTCTGCCTTCGGCTCAGGTCATGATCTCAGGGTTCTGGGATCAAGTCCTGCTTCAGGCTCCTTGCTCGGCAGGAAGCCTGCTTCTCCCTCTGCCTGCCGCTTCCCCTACTTGTGCTCGCTCTCTCTGTCAAATAAATAAATAAAATCGTTTAAAAAATTAATTAAAAAAATAAATTTTTTTAAATTAAAAAGCAAAATATTTGTAATTCCTAAATCTAGATGGGGAACATACAAATGTTCAACTGCCTATTTCAACTCTTCTATATGCTTGGAATTTTTCACAATAAAAAGAGAGAAAAAGAATCAATGGTTTTACTTTGTAAATCCAGAAAGAAACCCACTGGAGTACAACTGAGAACCTTCCTAGGTTTACTGGAAATTTACTTCCTAGAATTTACTAGAAAGTCCAATGGAGGGGTACCTGGGTGGCTCAGTCAGCTGGGCAGCTGGCTCTTGGTTTCAGCTCAGGTCATGAGATGGAGCCTCACAGTGGGCTCCACTCAGCACAGTCTGCTTGAGGATTCTCTCACCCTGTGCCCCTTCCCCCTGCTCGCCTGAGCTCTCTCTCCCTAAATAAATAGATTAATAAATAAATAAATCTTTAAAAAAAAAAAAGAAAAGAAAAGAAAGTCCAATGGATGGCCCCAAAAGACAACATTACAGAGGCCTCTACTGCAGGCTGTCCCCTTTGGTTCAAACCTCAAAATTAAAATGAAGGGCTCAATATGAATAAAGTGCTGTTGATTACCCAGGGTTTGGCTATAATACCAAGTGGACATCAGAAGGCCTCCAGAATCCCAAACTCTCATATACCAATATAAGCAAAAACCCTACACATCTAAGTACCACGTTCTCATACAGGAGATCTCAAGCACGGACAAAATGCACAGGACCATGAATCTGGACAAGGGAAACGTGTCTTCGTTTTCCCAACCTTCACATCTCAAAGACAGCACCTCCCTCCACCATGAATGTATGCAACAAACCACAACACTACTAGAACCTTCCTCAGGAGGAAGCAGTCTTTCCATCCCACTGCATGTGTTGTAGATCTCAAGTCACTTTTAAGCTCATCAACACTTTTAAATGATGTCACGTGGCATGCCACAGACCAGACCCAACCAGAGCAGACCAGCTGCTGGGTCAGAGGTCCTCCAACTGTGAAAACAGAACTGGTGATGCTGTAAGACAAAGAGCTGGGCCAGCCCTGGTCCAAATTCCAGGGAAAGTCCCTCTAAATCCTTGGAGGAATCTCTGTGATTCACGGTGGCCCCTAGATGTTTTGTGCTAACAAGATGTCTCAGAATGGGGTTGGTCACACCAGAAAGACCAATCATGGGACTGGGGGACTAAGGCTCTAAATCCCATGATGGCAGCCCAACTGTTTGATTGTCAGTTCAACCTGACGGCCAACGATCCATCAACCATGTTTACATAATGGAATCCCAATAAAACTCGGGACACAAGCTGAAGTGGGCTCCCTCGGCAACGCTCCAACTCCACATACAGCTACACAGCCACATGCAAGGCAGGCAATGCTCCTGACTCGAAGAAGAGCACTACAAGCTTCCCATTCAGACCCTCAGAGACCTCGCCCTATGTGTCTGTTCCTCTTACGGCTGGTCCTGATTTGGATCCTTTTCTGCAAGTAGACACACACCTTTGGTTCCAGACCACTGTAAGTTAAAAGAGTTTTTTGTTTCCCAGTGCAGAAAAATGCTATGTTAACACTACACTGTAGTCCATTAAGTGTAAAACAGCATTAAGTCTAAAAAACAATACCGTAATTTGAGAACTTTATTGCTAGAAACTAATCATCATCTGAGCTTTCAGCAAGTCATAATCACTGATCAGATCTATAACAAATAATGCAAAAATTTGCAATACCGCAAGAATCACCAAAATATGATGCAGAGACACAAAGCAAGCAAAAACTGTTGGAAAAATGGCGCCGCGTGCTTGACAGAGTTGTCACAAACCCTCCATTTGTAAAGAACAGTATCTGCAGAGCACAATGATGTGAAGCTCAGTAAGATGACGGGAGCCTGCATAGTGCTTTCCTGAATTCTTCAAGATGTTCTAGTAAATCATCAAATCTGAGAGGGCCGTGGGAACCCCCAAACTTGGGGCTAGGGTCTGCCATGAGGACAGCTGTGCGGAGGACAGCGCTGCAGCCTCTGACGTCTGACCTCACCCAGGAAGTTGGTGCTGTAAGCACACACAGGTCTACATGGCTCCCTGGTGTTCCTTCTCACTGATGATCTGTTGGCCAGTACGTGAAGAAAGAAAAATCAAAGACCACCTCAATTTATTTTTTGACGAGCATCAAAAGCCATAATTTAAGTATCTTAAAATATAAAGATTTAATGATGCATACATTAATATCAAGTTGCACTTAACATACTAAAGAAGCCAATGTACCGTTAAATTTATTTTCATAGTTTTACAATCATTTAAATATAACTGATTTCTATTGTGATCCCTTCTACTTTATTTACTGTATTCAGAAACACTACAAGAAACATTACAACAGGTTTCAGCAGACTGCCAAGAGGACCACAGCACAACCACCTGCCTAAACCACCTGCCTAAACCACCGGCAACAAGCAACTCTGGAATCTTCCAAGGCCACCTGCAGCACCACATAAAGAATGGACAACTCCTGGGAGGGAGAGACTCATCACTGAGAACACGCCCCTGAAAGCTAGAAAATCAAAATGAAATCTAAAAGAACACCCCAACAAGAACTATCAGGAACCAGGGTTTCTTACAGAAATGGCTACTTTCAGGTCAGGTGCAGGACACACAGGAGGAGGGGTGTCAAACAGACAGGGGGTTCTCTTTTTTTTTTTTTTTAAAGATTTTATTTATTTGACAGAGAGAGATACACAGCGAGAGAGGGAACACAAGCAGGGGGAGTGGGAGAGGGAGAAGCAGGCTTCCTGCAGAGCAGGGAGCCTGATGCGGGGCTCGATCCCAGGACTCTGGGATCATGACCTGAGCCGAAGGCAGACGCTTAACGACTGAGCCATCCAGGCGCCACCAGACAGGGGGTTCTCTTAATCATTTTCCTAAGTTCTGTACATGACTGAAAACTTCCATGACAAGATCCTGAACACACACTTAGAAGGCATCAAAGGACGTGATGGTAGCACTCACGGGGGCAGCATCTAGGGAGGTAAAGCCCATGTCCCAAACAGCTCGGATCACTGAGAGCAAGGGGCGGCTGAAAGGCTGACAGCTCTGCAAGGAGCCGAGGACCAGAACCCCAGGACTCTTGGGGACCATCACAGCAAGGAGGGGGCTGTGAACCCAGGCTGCTGTACACCTAACATGGAGCTGAGGGGAGCCCAGACTGCCCACTCACCCAGCTGCCTGACAGAAGCAAGCGTAAACCTTCCCTAGGAATACCATCCCAGACTCCAGATTATTTCAAACAATTTTTTAAATGTTATCTACTGCATGTGCACACATGTGCACACATACAAACTGGCCCGCAAGGAGACAAAAACTGGCAGAAACAACAAATAATGAAAAAAGCAGACCCACAGAGTTGCTAGGTATTTGGAGTTGTAAAATCATACCTGGAAGTATGCTGGGGGAAGAAAGATATGGAAATATAATTATTAAATGAAAAATAAAACAGCTGTCAGCATCCTGCTCCAAAGGGTAAGACCTAACAGAAACTGGTAGAAAACTTTTGTTAAAATCAAGGACAGGCGGCAAACAGCCTTGAAGTTTCCCTGAGCAGAGAGAAACAGTTTAGTCATGCAGGCAAAGCTTGATTTAGCTTATTTTGCAAGACTGACTGGACCTGGGTCATCCCTCGATTGTGCCTCTGAACATCACAAGTAAAACTTGAACTGCGTCCCAAGGTTGGTATGAGGTAACCACTGAGCAGTTCCATATAACTTGAGAACGTTCTGGCATCATGACCAGTCCCTGGGAAGAACACAGTCACCGACTTCTCCCCATATGGGCTGCTTTATGACCAGGCACCCCCGAGCCTCACTCCATGCTCTGGTTCGAGTGCTCCCAGTCTGCAAACCGCTGTCTGAGTGTGTGCGTGATAACCTTCTGCTAACTGCTACTTCAGTGACCCGCTGGTCTTACTTTGTCTACTTTGAGCCTCTGACATTTTACGGTGTCAGGAGTGGAGTGCAAACGAGAGTCCCCACGACTCTGCAGCCAGAGGGCAAAGAGATGCTGGTGCCCTCAGACCCCACGGAACTCCCCGCTTTCTCCCCGACCCTGCAGTTTTAAGGTAAGTCTCTCTGGGTTCTGAGCTCTCCAACCTTCTAGTGCACACTTGCTTTCTGTCCCTCCTTGGCTTTCTGGTTTCTATTTCCCTTTGCTGAAACTTCTCGGTAAGTCACCCATCCTGTACCAAGGGGGGAAACACGTGATTCCCAGTGATTTGGAACAGCTGTTAGAAACGAAGGCCCTCGTAGTTATTCTAGGGAATCCAAAGGCGAATAGGTTCCACCTGGTCCTTGGACCAGGCTCTTGTGCCTTTCTCCAAAAACAGGTAAACTTTTGGATAACCTAGAACTGTAATGGCCACTGCGGGGAACCTTTCTTTAGCCGAGTCCGCCTTAAAGGGCACGGGAAAAGAGGATCCCAAACCCCTCGGAGACAACAACGGAATGCTTTGTCTGATTGGTATGCAGAAGACTCTAAAACACAAAAATGACTTCAAAAACAGTCCTAAAAGGATCCTTACAGCATGCAAATAAAAAAAATCTTTAGTAAAATCTTTGGCCACCTGGGCAAGCAACCTTAACTTAGTTCATCTGCCAAAAACACAATTTGGATCCAACTATTCTTTTGAGTTCTGTATCTGAGACATGACTAAAATTTTTTGAAACAAAAGCTGTAAGATCTCTGTGTCTATCTGTAAGTTTATGATGCCTACATATATGTTGTAGATGTGATATATTTTTACCTCTGAATAGTATTGCCAGAATTAATTTTAAAGGCTCTATTTAATTGGCTTAAAGAAAATTAGGCATTTATATAAATTAAGTATACTCTCAGAAACGTAGTACTAACCCAAACATTCTTCAAGTTCATTTGAACTGGGATAATCTCTGATAAATAAAAGCTAGTTTAAGTTTCTTGGTTTAACAAAAACAGGAATGTCTTCAGTTACCAATATTGAACGTAATGCAAACAGGAAACTCCTACCCAGGTTTACTGATCAAGTAAATTCATAATGTCTCTAAGGTTACAGAATATATCAACAAGAAAACAGTTAAGATAATAGTTAATTATTTAATGTCTAGTCCAAGCCTAATTGTTAGAAACAGGCAATTTAAATAAACATAAATAAGAACAAAGTTTCTACTGTTAAACTAATGGATGTTCACTGAATATTTAAATCATTTCCACATTAAACATTAAATGCTATACCTGTTTATCTAGTTCTGACTTTTTAATTTTTATAGAGACAAAAAATATCTGGCTCTGTTAATAAACATGTTTTATGCCAAACTGAAAAAAAATTTTAAGATTTTATTTGACAGAGCGAGAGAGAGAGAAAGCACGAACAAGGGGAAGGGCAGAGGGAGAGGGAGAAGCGGACTCTCCACAGAGCAGGGAGCCCCATGTGGGGCTCAATCCCAGGACCCTAGGATCACGACTGAGCACAGGGCAGATGCTTAACCAACTGAGCCACCCAAACACCCCGAAAAAGAATTTAATATGAGGCAGAATACACTAGAAATTTTGAAACGTATGTATCAGTTTGCTAATCTACTAGAGGATGCTAATACATGACGGACTGCTCACATCGCCCACCTCCTGGTTTTCCCTGGATAGCAAAGTTAAGAACTGTTAGAAGTTGGAAAAGGGCCTGAGAGTGAACAGTGCACCAGAGAAAACATGAGTATGCTTAAAGTAATGGAACAAATTAACTCTGCACACACCATGTGCAGACAAGGCAGCAGGCACACCCTGCAAGGCGGGGCGGCAGCGGGGCTCCCTGGAGCTTCCTCCTACTGAGGAGTAATTTACTGTAACTTCCTGTTTCTCAAACTGTGGTTAGAGACCCTTAGTGAGTTGTGATAAACATTTAATTAAATAGGAAATATAGAGGCGCCTGGGTCCCTCAGTCAGTTGACCATCCAACTCTTGGTCTTGGCTCAGGTGGTGATCTCGAGGTGCTGGGGTCAAGCCCCAGGTCGGGTTCCGTGCTCACTGCGGAGTCTGCTTGAGATTCTTTCTCCCTCTCCCCTCCTCCCTCTACCCCTCCCCATCCTCACACTCTCTCTCTCTCTCTAAATAAAATCTTTTAAAAAATAAATAGGAAATATACACATTATTTTATAGCTACCTATATACATAAATGGATAATATGTATATTCAATTTACCTATAACTTCTAAATGAATTTATTATGAATTTATCTATGGATAACTAAAAGAATTTCAAAAAGTGCCAAGAGTGCATGCATGGCATACACTGAAAATAGGAAATACATGTCAGTTTATTAGGCTTTTACTTTAGTTACTTATATGGTTATATATATATTTGTATAGTATGTACTGGGCCAAAATATACATTGTATTTTTTGCTGTGGAATGGTCCCACGTGTCTGAAAGCCACTGCTTTGATACCACAGTATCCTGAGCAACAAAAGGGTCTATGCAGCCAGCTGGAAAGACCAATACAAGAACTACCACTCTTTCTGTCCTGCACACACACAGTGATAGTCCCCCAAGACCAGGCTGCAAGCACTCTCTGATAGGCTCACATGTTCTTGCCTTATGTTTTCAGTTTTACAGCCAGGAAACACTCTGTATTTGAAAGAACTTCTTCTACTTCTTATAACTACAATTCACCCTTGAACAACACTGGGATCGGGACTGCCAGCATCGTCAAAAATCCAGGTATAACTTTTGACTCCCCAAAATCTTAACCAGTAATCGCTATTGTTAACTGGAAGCCCTGCCGATCACAAAAACAGTTGGTGAACCCATTCTGTATTCATATGCTGTATTCTTACAATAAAGCAAGCTAGAGAAAATGTCATTAAGAAACGCCTAAGAAAACGTATTTTTACAGTACTGTCCTGTATTATTTACTGAAAAACACCTGCCCGTGAGCGGACCTGTACAGTTCAGTCCTTGTTCAAGGGCCAACTGAACTTGCAAGACTGCTGAGTTCTGGGGGCAGCTCCCCAGTATTCACAGCTCTGCTATCAGTTTAGAGTTTGCTGACCCACCTCTTTCAAATCTCGATTCTCCCGCTCAGCAATAATGAGGGATATGCAGCCCCCACCTGTCGCTATCACTCCCACTCCAGCACAAGGTCAGGAGACCCTACAGACACAATCTAATACTGTCATCATCAAAAGGCACATGGTTCATGTAAACTAGGTACCAGGAATTTATACTCATTCCGTGTAATACACAAACACGTCTATTATCCTCTAACAGTGAACCTGTGATTAATCTCTAACAACTGCCTTTCAAATTTCTTTTCTAGATAGTAGTCATTAAGTTTTAGAAATTGAGAACATCCGGGGCGCCTGGGTGGCTCAGTCGTTAAGCGTCTGCCTTCGGCTCAGGTCATGATCCCAGGGTCCTGGGATCGAGTCCCGCATCGGGCTCCCTGCTCTGCGGGGAGCCTGCTTCTCCCTCTCCCACTCCCCCTGCTTGTGTTCCCTCTCTCGCTGTGTCTCTCTGTCAAATAAATAAATAAAATCTTAAAAAAAAAAAAAAGAAATTGAGAACATCTGAACTAATAAAGTTGCAACTGTCAACAAAAAGTATTTATCTGTTTACTTATCTTTATGATTTTCATTCCTTAATCCCCATTACCTGCTTCCCCCATCCCATTTCCCCCATCCCCCTGCCCACCTCCCCTCTGGTGACCAGCACTGTGTTCTCTGTGGTTAAGTTTGTTTCTTGATTTGTGTCTCTGTCTCCTTTTTCCCCTTTGCTCGTTTAACTTCCACATATTAGTGAAGTCGTACAGTGTTTGTCTTTCTCTGACTTATTTCACTTAGCATAATACTCTCTATATCCATCCACATCGCTGCAAATGGCAAGATTTCATTCTTTTTATGGATGAGTAATATTCCAAAGTATATATACACCACACCTTCTTTATTCATCTACTGATGAACACTTGGGCTGCTTCCATAAATCAGCTACTGTTGATAATGCTGCTATAAACATCGGGGTGCATGTATCCCTTTGAATTAGTACTTTTGTATTCTTTGGGTAAATACCCAGTAGTGCAATTGCTGGATCGTAACGTAGTTCTACTTTTGAGGAACTTCCATACTGTTTTCCAGAGTGGCTGCACCAGCTTGCATTCCCACCAACAGTGAAAGAGGATTCCCTTTTCTCCACAACCTCATCAACACTTGTTTCCTGTTTTTTATTTTAATCATTCTGACCAATGTGAGGAGATATCTCACTGTAGTTTTGATCTGCATTTCCCTGATGATGAGTGATACTGAGCATCTTTTCATGTGTCTGTAGAACATCAGGATGTCTTCTTTGGAGAAATGTCTGTTCATGTCTTCTGCCCAATTTTTAATTGGATTGTTACTTTGGTGAGTTCTATCAGTTCTTTATATATTTTGGATACTAATCCTTTACTGGATGTGCCATTTGCAAATATCTTCTCCCATTCCATAGGTTGATGTTTACTTTTGTTGATGGTTTCCTTTACTGTGCAGAAGCTTTTTATGTTGATGTAGTTTATTTTTGCTTTTGTTTCCGTTGCCTCGGGAGACTTCTAGAAAAATACTGCTATGGCTGATGTCAGAAAGATCACTGCTTATGTTCTCTTCAAAATTTTTATAGTTTCAGATCTCACCTTAAGTCTCTAATCCGTTCTGAGTTTGTTTTTCTGTATGGTCAAAGAAAGTGGTCCAGTCTACATTAAGTTGATGGTCACTTACGTTTAAACCCATTCTTGACTCCTCTCCCCCCATTTTAGGTATATAGTGTCATATTTTACATCCTTTTTATTTTATGAATCCTTTTATTTTTACAGAAATATTCATTTTTACTGTTTTTGTTTTTTTCTTCTTTTCATACTCTCCCTTATGATCTCTCCTTTCCACTCAGCGTCCCCTCAGGGCTGGGTCAGTGCTCATGAACTCTTACCTTTTGTCTGAGAAACTCTTTCTCTCTCCTGCTCTGAATGATAGCCTTGCTGGATAGAATATTCTTGGCTGCAAATGTTTCTCTTTCAGCACGTTGAATGTAACATGCCACTTCCCTTCTAGCTTGCAAACTTTCTGCTGAAAAATCTACTCATAGCCCTATGCGGGTTCCTTGTATATAGCTATCTCCTTCTACTGCTTTTAAATGTTCTTTATTGCTACTTTTTGCCATTTTAATTACCGTGTCTTGGGATGGACTTCCTTGGGTTCAATTTTCCAAGGGATCTCTGTGCCTCCTGGATCTGGATGTTTCCTCCCCCAGATTCAGGAAGTTATTGGCTATTATTTCTTCAAATACATTTTCTGCCCCCTTTCCTCTCTCTTCCGTGATCTCAAAATGCAAATCTTATTACCTTGATGCAGCCACTAAGTGCCCAAAGACTACTCTCAATTTGCGTAATTTGCTCTGCTCTTTGCTCAGCTTACTTTCCTTTACTCTGTCTTCCAGGTCATTAATTTCTTCCTCCCCTTCACTTAGCCTATTTATTCCATCAAGTATATTTTTAGTTTCACTTATTAGGTTCTTGATCTGATTCTTTTTTTATCTCTGTGTCAAGGGTCTCATTGATGTTCTCCATTCTTTCCTCCAGTCCAGTGAGTATCTTTATGATCATTATTGTAAATTCCCTATCAAGTATATTACTTGTATCCATTTCACTTTGGTCTCTTGCTGTGGTTTGATCCTGTTCTCAGTCTCATTTTGTCTGGCTTTCTAGGTCTGCTTTGTGTTACGAGAGTCAGTTACTTCTCCTTCTCTTTTTGGTAAGAGCCTTGTGAAGAAGTCCTGTAGTGCCCTGCAGTGCAGTGTCCCATTCCCCAGGTCCTGGCCCTTCAGGGAGTGTCTCCCATGTGCGTTGCATGTGCTCTGCTATTAAGTCCTGGGCACTTTTTCCTTCAGTCCAGTCGTCTGCAGAGGCTCTCTTTGCCTTTTGTTCGCAATGTTTGGTCCCCAGCAGGATGGGATGCATTTTAACAAGGGCGGTGGTCTGCTTGCAAAAAGGAGACCTGCACCCAAACTGACATCCTGCAAAATGTGCGCATCAGGAAATGTGGTGTTGGCAGGGTTTGTCTTGGTTTTTTCTGGGTGAGGGGCCCATAGCGCTGGGACTGAAGGGAGCATGACTGGGAAGGGCAGATCCGCCGGGGGGGGGGGGGGGGGGGGG
>NC_058415.1:2229718-2249017 GCF_002201575.2 Neomonachus schauinslandi | reverse complement strand
GGGGTGGGTGCAGGTTTCAGGAGAGGGTGTGGAGTGCAGGTGTAAGCAAGTTAGATAAGGAGTGTCAGCGCCACACTGGTTCCCACAGATGGCCTTTTTTCATGCTGGGGGGCAGAGGAGGGAAATGATGCCTGCCAGCTCCTTTGTTCGGTGGGGGTCCCCTCCCTATGATCACTGTCTCCCTGGGCCACACTTCAAGATAGGCAAATCACTCTCCCAGCTGCCACCAGTGTTTTTCAAACTGCTAGTTCTATGCCACATCTGCTCAGGCTGCTGCCGGTCAAGCGATCTCTTTAAGGATGGGGGATTCAGTTTACTAACGCCCTCTCCCTCTGGGTTCTGAGCTGATTCTGCTGATTTTTAGAATTCCAGGCTTTAAGTCCTGCTGATTACAAGAACTCACAAATTCGGGCCCTCTTGCTTTCAAAGGCAAACGTTACAGGGATTCATCCTCCCCATTCCTGGGCTCCCTGGTATGAAACTGTTTACTGCCCTTCTCCTTCCCACCAGCTCCCTCCACACCTCAAACGGCCATAGTCTGTTTTGCTCCCAGACCACATCTTCACCTTTCCTACCTTCTTTGATGGGGCATTTTTGCTACCTTTAGTTGTGGAGCTTGTTTTGCCAGTCTTCAGATCATTTTCTCGGTTATTTAGGCTGCTGTGTTATCTAGTTGTATCCATGTGACAAGGGAGCTTAAGGCCCTCCTACTCGGCCATCTTGCCAGCAAACCACCAAAAAAGTATTTTTTTACACAAATTTGTACTACTAGAAATAATGATGAAAGAAAATGTACACAAGAAGTAGAATCTATGGTTTCTGTTAAAGAGATATGAGGAATAGAGATGCATCTTTGTTGAAGGAAACAAATAATTTTATCCTTAAGTAAAATAACTATCCCAGAATAAGGGTGAAAAAAGGAGAAAAACAGAACAAAACCTAAATAGATATAGAAAATCTTAGAAGGTTTGTGGAAAAAGGAATTTTAAGAAACATATTTTGTGTGTGGTCAAGCTAAGATTAGGATGGGCCTATTTAAGGTAAAAAAAAAAAAAAAAGAAGAAAGAAAAAGAAGAATTTTATTTTAAAAGTACCCTAGTGAAAGCTTAGAATTTGGCTTTCTGTTAAATGGACAAGCTTCTTTTTAGACTACTGGTCTGCTCTTAATAAGAAATTATAAACAAAGTTTTTTCTCTGCCTTTAACGTAATAACCTACAAGAATAATTTCCTGTGTTCCACACTGTCTTCAACTGTCTTTGACTTCTTAGAAAAATAAGTCTTCTCTACTAAAACAGTTAAATTTTGTGGATGTTTTTTTACATGTACTTACCACTGAAATCTTTTCAGTCATTTTCGTTGAAGGGATAACGAAGTATCGCTTCACACACTACAGTCCTATTTGATCAAATGTTTTAAACCTTTTGACATTTTTTGAAAGAGAATACAAGCGGGGGAATGGCAGGCAGAGGTAGAGGGAGAAGCAGGCTCCCTGCTGAGCATGGTGCCCGATGCAGGGCTCAATCCCAGAACCCTGGGAACGTGACCTGAGCTGAAGGCAGACGCTTACCCAACTGAGCCACCCAGGCAACCCAAGCTTTTAACATTTTTAATAAACTTCCCCAAATCAAATTCTGAACAAAGTAAAAAAAAAAAAATTAATTTAACAATGTAATCTTTTGCTGGTGGAGGGTCTTGCCACAATGTTGATGGCTATTAATCCATCAGAGTGCTGGCAGCTGAAGGCTGGGTGACTGTGGCCGTTTCTGAAAATAAGACAACCGTTAAGTTTGCCACATGAATTGACTCTTCCTTCAGGAAAAAATTTCTCTGTAGCATGTATTTCTCTATAGCATGTGATGCTGTTTGGTAGCATTTTACCCACAGAACTTCTTTCAAAACTAGAGTCCATCCTCTCAAACCCTGACAATGCTTTACAACTATGTTCCTGTGATATTCTAAATCCTTTGTTTTTATTTCAACAATCTTCACAGCATCTTAACCAATAGATTCCATCTCAAGAATCCACTTTCTTGGGGCGCCTCGGTGGCTCAGTCTTTAAGCGTCTGCCTTTGGCTCAGGTCATTCTTTGCTCATCCGTAAGAAGCAACTCCTCATCTGTTCAAGTTTTATCATGAGATTCTAGCAGTTCAGTCCCATCTTCAGGCCACACTTCTGATCCTGATTCTCTTGCTGTTTCCCCCACATCTGCAGTGACTTCCTCCACTGAAGCCTTGAACCCCTCAAAGCCATTCATGGAGTGTTGGAATCAACTTCTTCCAAATTTCTGTTGCTGATGACATTTTGGCCTTCCCATGAATCACAAATGTTTTTTATGGCATCTAGAATAGTGAATCCTTTCCAGAAGTTTTCTTCAGAGAAATCACTGTGTGTGGTCAAGCTAAGACCCATCAGAGAAATCACTATCTATGGCAGCTATAAAACCTTACAAAAGGTATTTCTTCAATAATACTTGAAAATCGAAATTGCTCCTTAATCCAGGATGCAGGATGGATGTTATGTTACCAGCACGAAACATTAATCTCACTGGATATCTCCATCAGAGTTCGTGGGTGACCAAGTGCGCTGTCAATAAGCAGTTACTTATATTTTGAAAAGAGACTTTTTTCCTTGACAGTAGCTCTTATCAGTAGACTTAAAATACTCCATAAACCATGTTGTACACAGACGTGCTATCCCCAGGCTTTGCTGTTCCATTTCGACAGCACGAACAGAGTAGATTTAGCATACTTCTTAAGATCCCTAAGATTTTCAGAATGGTAAATGACCACTGGCTTCAACTTAAAGTCATCAGCTGCATTAGCCCCTAACAAGTCAGTCAGTGGCGTCTGAAGCTTTGAAGCCATGCACTGACTTCTCTCCAGCTATGGAAGTCGTAGATAACACCTTTCACTTTAAGGCTGGTTCATCTATACTAAAAATGTTGTTTAACGGAAGCATCTTCATTAATTCTCTCAGCTAGACCTTCTGGATCACTTGCTGCAGCACTTACATCATTACCTCCTGCTTCACCTTGCACTTTTATGTCACAGAGACAGCTTCTTTCCTGAGACCTCATGAACCAACCTCTGCTAGCTTCAAACTCTTCTTCTGCAGTTTCCTCGCCCTGTTCAGCCTTCTTGGAATTGAAGAGTCAGGGCCTTGCTCTGGGTGAAACTTTGGCTGAATGGAATGTTGTGGCTGGTTTGATCACTTATCCAGACCAAACTTCCTCCGTATCAGCAGTAAGGCTGCTTCACATTCTTAATCACTTGTGTGTTCACTGGAGTAGCATTTTTTTTTAAGATTTTATTTATTTATTTGACAGAGAGAGACACAGCGAGAGAGGGAACACAAGCAGGGGGAGTGGGAGAGGGAGAAGCAGGCTTCCTGCTGAGCAGAGAGCCCGATGCAGGGCTCGATCCCAGGACCCTGGCATCATGACCCGAGCCAAAGGCAGACGCTTAACGACTGAGCCACCCAGGTGCCCCTAGAATAGCATTTTTAATTTCCTTCAAAAACTTCCTTTGCAACCACAGCCTGGTTAACTGGTTCAAGAGGCCTAGATTTCAGCCCATCTTAGCTTTCAACATGCCTTCCTCACTAAGCTCAATCCTTTCTAGCTTTTGAATGAAAGCGAGAGCCATATGACTCTTCCTCTCAGTTGAATATGTAGAGACCATTGTAGGGTTATTAGTTGGCCTAATTTCAATATTGTTGTATCCCAGGGGAGAGCAGGAGACAGGGAACAGCCAGACAGTAGAGCAGTCAGAACACATGAAACATTTTTCGATTAGGTTGACCACCTTATTTGCGCATGGTTTCTAGTGCCCCAAAACAATTACAATAGTAAAATCAAAGATCAATGATCAAAGATCACAAGTATCACATTAACAAAAATGTATGAAATATTGTAAGGATTATCAAAATGTGACACAGACACACAAAGTAAGCAAATACTGTTAAAAAAAAATAGCACCAGGGCACCTAGCTGACTCAATCAGAACATGCAACTCTTGACCTTGGGGTTGTGGGTTTGAGCCTCACAATGGGTATAGAGAATACTTTAAAAAATAAAATCTTTTAAAAAAAAGAAAAGAAAATGGCGCCAAGAGACTCAACAAAGGGTTGCCACAAACCTTCAATCTATTAAAAAAAATAATAATAATACCGTATCTGCAAAGCACAATAATGTGAAGTGCAATAAAACAGGTATGGCCAGCATTTACATGGTAAGCATTATCAAATAAGAAATAATACTAACCCTTCTTTATGTTGCACTTTCATAAATATAAGTATTCTGGAAATTATACGGAAATCTTAAAAATCTGAAATGTTCTGGCACGTTATAAGTCGCAATTCCAACTACTGTCTTACAATACTATATAATACAAAAGTAACCAAACCCCCGTCAATTACCTTCTAATAATGTCTCATCTGACCCTTAACCATCACCAAATTTTAAGTCTTTTATCACAGTTATTGTTTTACTCTGATGCTTTTACAAAACTGTGCCTGCAAAAACGCTTCATCTTCAAGGAGATTCACAGAAAAGACCCTGACAATTACTCTAGGATAAAGATTTCTGAAACTCTCAAAATCATAAAACTGAACTGGGGTAAGAATTTCCAAAACTCTGACGCAAAAACTGAACTGCTAACAAAAGACAAAGAATTACAGAGGACTGAATAAGTTGATAAAGATGATCATGACTTTTATGACTTCATTTAAAACACTGCTGGTTCTTTAATGTTTTGTTTTCCTAATTTAAAGGACTCCCTTTTCTCCTCTCAAGTTATCTATGACTTAACGCCAATTTAGTAATGTATGTCTTTATAACAAAGATTGACAACATATGCTTCTGCAAAAGTTCAGTTAAGAATCTGTTCTCCCAGGTCGCCTGGGTAGCTCAGTCGGCTAAGTATCAGCCTTCAGGGTCCTGGGACTGAGCCCTGTATCAGGCTCCCTGCTCAGCGGGGAGTCAGCTTCTCCCTCTCCCCCTGCTCATGCACACTCTCGCTCAAATAAAATCTTAAAAAAAAAAAAAAAAAAAAAGAATCTGTTCTCCCTATGACAGGAAACAATTAGACAAATCCCTGTCTTGGCTTTTTAGCCTAAAGAGACTTTTAAAGTTCAATCCGAGATTCCCTATGAAAAGTTCCAGCAAAGTAGATTTAAAAAGAGTCTTTATGGCCAAAACACTATTCTTCCTGCACTTATATAAATAATCAAGACAAGTTTATCGGAAACTAGACTTAATCTGCAAAACTAGTCTTACGTTAATTTTAATAGAAATGGAAATGATATAAGGAAAAAACTGTATCAAATAATATGCCTTTATGGATATCAGATTAATCTATTATTTGTTTTCTACCCATGAACTGGGCTGGTTCCAGAATTCTAGTTTCCTCTAATATTTTGCTAGAACTCTCTAACATTTCCAATTTTCTCCCACTTTTTGGACATGGAATCACCATGAAACTAAAATTGGCTCTTTCCTAGAACCATGTATCCTAAAACTGGACAACCTGATAGAAACTTCAGAGGAATCACACTGCTCACGTGTGGACAGTTTTCGTGCCTGTTGCTATGTGGCTGCTCAGAAAGATCACCAGGGACATTATTGCTGCAAACCAGGAGAATCTGTCAGGTTGCCACTATCTGCCCTCACTCCATCTAAAGATACTCAGAACCCTACATTTAGAAACCTCAACTGGCTGCTCATCAAATTCACAAAACAGAATTTATAATTTGCTTGAACTACTAACCTTTGTTTTTTTGTTTCCATAGAAATGCCTCTCATTAAATCACCTAATCGATCTCACCTTACAGAGGCCTAATTTACATGGAAGCCCACCTGCAACACCACCTTCTGAAATACAACATCCTCTCGTTCATCCTGTCCTACGTATTTTGAACATAAGTGTTTGCTTATATGTTCTGTTGTGCTCTATGTAATCATTTAAAAAAAAAATGTAAACTGACTTAGGTAAAACCTCAATCTGATTATAACCCACTTGATTTATTTGACTGGTTAAATCTTAGCTCCTGAAAATCCCGGCTCTGGGAAATTTTTCAATCTTTGGCTACTGTTCTCCTCACAGTCGTCATACAAACCCATCTACTGCATATAATCTCTTGAAGGTTTTAAATGCCTATTGGCAGCCACTCACATGACAAATATCATCCATCAGAATAAACAACTCAATGATATCAACAATAACCACATGAATGATAAAGACACTGACTAGGGGCGCCTGGGTGGCTCAGTTGGTTAAGCGACTGCCTTCAGCTCAGGTCATGATCCTGGAGTCCCAGGATCGAGTCCCGCATGGGGCTCCCTGCTCGGCAGGGAGTCTGCTTCTCCCTCTGACCCTCCCTCCTTTCATGCTCTCTCTATCTCATTCTCTCTCTCAAATAAATAAAATCTTAAAAAAAAAAAAAAAAAGACAGTGACTACACGGACCTCCAGCCTGATGACTCAACTACTGGAAACAGCCAATGTGCTCATTCTTCTGCCTGACTACATCAGCGGTAGTAACTAAGAATAACATTATAATTGTTGGTCATACTCTCAGTCTGCTAAGTAAATGACCAAAAGGGGGGAACTGTTAAAATCAAGGACAGGCAGAGACTAGCCTTGAAGATTCCCTGAGCAGACAGAACCAGTTTAGTCATGCAGGCAAAGCTTAATTCAGCTTACCTGGCAAGGTTAACTTGATCTGGAACATTCCTTTCTTGTGCCTCTGAAAATCACAAGCAAAACTTGAACTGTTTCCCAAGGTTGATATGAGATAACCTCTGATCAATTCCATATCATTTAAGGAAATTCTACTATTGTAACTAACCACTGTGTAAATTAAACAATCATTGCCTTCTCACTATATAAGCTTCTTTATAACAATATACCCCTAACCCTCATTCTATGTTCTGATTTCAGCACTCCAGGTTTGCAAACTGTATCTTTGGTGTGTGCACAACAAACTTTTACTAATTACTACATCAGTTATTCATTGGTTTTACTCTGGCTATTTTGAACCTTTGACAATATCAAAGAACATGATTTTCCAGAAGTGAAAATAGCACAATAAATTCAATGGATGACATTAACAGTAGACTAACCTTGTTAAAAATTAGTGAAGAAAGAGAGATTAGAAGAAAATATCCTGAATGAAGCATGAAGAGGATAAGAAACTGAGAGGGTCTAATATGCTTTCAATGGATTCTGAAAAGGGGGTGGTAGGCAGGCAGCAGAAATACTTTAAAAGATGGTGCCTACACACTTTTCAAAAGAATGAAAAGAACTTCAGTACAGATTTAATTGCACCTACAAGAACAAAATATACATAAAAATATATACCTAGACACATCATAGCAAAACTGTTGAAAACCAAAGATTAAAAAAAAAAAAACCTATAAAAGGAGGAGAAATCAGAGAGGGGGACAAACCATGAGAGACTATGGACCCTGGGAAACAAAATGAGGGTTTCAGAGGGGAGGGGGGTGGGAGAATGGGGTAACTGGGTGACGAGCATTAAGGAGGGCACGTGTTGTGATGAGCACTGGGTGTTATACGCAACTAATGAATCACTGAACACTACATCAAAAACTAATGATCTATACTATACAGTGGCTAACTGAACATAATAAAAAATAAAAATTAAAAAAAAAAAAAAAAAGACAAATTCCAGGCGCCTGGGTGGCTCAGTTGGTTAAGAGTCTGCCTTCAGTTCAGGTTATGATCCCAGAGTCCTGGGTTCGAGTCCCACATCAGGCTCCTTGCTCAGCAGGGAGCCTGCTTCTCCCTCTCCCTCTGCCTGCTCCCCCTGCTTGTGCTCTCACTCTCTGTCAAATAAATAAATTAGATCTTAAAAAAAAAAAAAGACAAATTCCACTCATGGGAATAAATATTAAACTGACAGCTTACTTCTCATAGAGAGAATAGAAACCGAATATGTAATTCAGGAACTTCTTTCAACACCTTAGAAGAAAACCAACAATTTAGGCAATTCAATACACATCAAAATTATCTCTCGAAAAGAAACCAATTTGTGAAATTTTTAGCTAACATAATCAGAGAATTCACTATTAGCAGTCATTCAACAGGTGAGAAACACAAAGAGTGTTCTTCAGGCAGAAGGACAATGTTCAAAGATGGAGGACCGGAATTACAGCAATGAATGAAAAACAATGAAAAGGGTAAATCTAAATGGTTATTGATTATACAAATTAATAATGTCTTAAATAAAATAGATACAGAATTAAAGGAGCACAACAGTGGCATATAAGTGAAAATGAGATAAATGAAGTTTAAGCGCCCAGGAAGAGAAGGAAATAACCAAATATTACATTTTGAGAAGTCAAAAACAACAAGTGTTTTAAATAACTTCCAAGTTAACAACAACAACAAAAAAAAGCATCCAAAGAAAAACAAAAAAGAAGAGAAAAAAAGCCATTAAGCAGGTATAATAAAGAGAAAATACTTAAAATAAAATTTACACCCAACTATGTCAATGATTTTGTTAAGTGACAACAGACCAAGTGTTCCAAATGTTAAGAAACATTGTCAGGCTAGATTGTTTAAATTCCAATGATACATTGTTGACAACAGGTTAATTCAAAATGTAAGTACACAGAAAGTATGAAAATAAAGAGTAAAAAAAGACATACATTACATACATTAACCAGAGAAAATATAGTGCAGCTACATTAATATACAGCTAAACAAACTTTGTCCTAACTATACATTTGTCTTAAAGAGGAACACTTAATAATTTTTAAAAACTCAACTGATGAGGAAGACCTACAACTCTAAACATATATGCACCTAACAACATATCCTCAAAATATATAAAGCAAAAACTATCAAAACTAAGGAGGAACAAATGCAAGATCGCAGTATTAATACATTTCTGTTGCTGAGCAATACAACCAGTAGACTAAAAGGAAAAACTAATAAGGATGTTAAATTCAACATGACTAACCAAGCTGAACTAACATATATAGACACTGCATCCAACAAATACATAAGCACATTCTTTCCAAGCACACACTGGACATTTACATATATTCATCATATGTTGGGCCATAAAGCAAGTTTCAAAAATTTCAAAAGCTTTTAAATAGTGTTCTGACCACAACAGAATTAAGATAGAAATATAGGCAGAGGGGCACCTGGGTGGCTCAGCAGGTTAAGTGTCTGCCTTCAGCTCACATCATAATCCCAGAGTCCTGGGATCGAGCCCCACATCAGGCTCCCTGCTCAGCAGGGAGTCTGCTTCTCCCTCTGCCCTTCGCCATGCTCATGCACTCTCTCCCTCTCTCTCCCATAAATAAATTAAATCTTAAAATATACATATATATATAGGCAAAGCAGAGACGATTCTTAGAGCAGTGAAACCACTGTGTATGACGCTATAATGGTGGATACATACCACATATTTATCAAAACTCATAGAATATACACCAACAACAGTAAATACTAACATAAAACTATGGACTTAGAATGGTGATGATGTGTCAACAAAGGTTCAGTGACTGTAACAAACAAATGTACAATCTGGTGCAGGATGTTGATTATGGGGGAGGCTAGAGGGGATGGTGAGGGGATCAGGAGGTAGAAGAGACTCTGTACTTTCTGCTCAATTTTGCTGTGAACTTAAAACTGCTCTTAAAAATAAAGTATTTTTTAAAAAGATTTATCTGTCAGGTTATATTAAATATGCTTTGGTTACAAACCCCAGAAATCTTAGTTAAGAAAACTTAACCCAAAATACTTCCCACTTCCCACCCCTACCCTCCCACTTCTCTTCTTTTCTCCACCCCACCCCTCCTGCACCTCCCTCTGCTTTCTGCTCACTGTAGACACATAAAAGCCCGGCACTGCAGGAAGCTCCGTCTGGAAACATGATCACTGGCAGGAGGAAGGGGATGTGGCAAATCTCACCACTGCTCTTAAAGTTTATGTGACAAGTCTCTTCTGCTCACATTTCACTGACCAAGATAAATACATGGCCACATCTAACTCAGGAAGCAGGAACCAGATACTACCACACACCCACTGTAGTATCTAAAATTACAAAGACCAACAATACCAAATATCGATGAGAATGTAGAACCACAAGAATGTATTTACTGTAGTAGGAATAGAAACTGGTATATCTACTTTGGAAAAGTTTGGCATTATCTACTAATACTGAACACAGACCTAATATATGACCCAGCAATTCTACTCCTAAGTGTACTGAACACAAAAGTATGCAAGAAACATGTACCTGAAAGTTCACAGCAAGTCCACTCATGTGAGCCCGGTGACAGCCATGAAAATGAGCCTCTTGGATCACCTACCATGGAGAGATGCTCCACTCTGAACTCACCAACACACTCCACACCAGCACCACACTTCCCACAGGCTGCTTCTAGCCAATGACCAGCCACAGGCAGAATACTAAACCAGGCTTATTCCTGCAGGACAAGGGACTCCCGTGACTCCCAACTCTGGCTAGAAGGCTCCTCACTGGCTTTGCTTAAACTTTCTTAGAACTGCACTGCGGTCATCAAACTTTGTCTCCCAAACATTCTTCAGCCCTTCCTCCTCCACATGCAGCAGACCTCCAAGGTGATGACAACGCCCACACATGTACTTCCCCCACTACATCTAACTCTGATCCAAACTTGGGATGCCTGGGTGGCTCAGTTGGTTAAGCATCTGACTTCAGCTCAGGACACGATCCTAGGGTTCTGGGGTCAAGCCCCATATCGGGCTCCCTGCTCAGTGGGGAGTCTGCTTCTCCCTCTCCCTCTGCCCCTTCCCCTCTGCTTGTGTTCTCTCAAATAAGATCTTTTAAACAAACAAACACACCTGATCCAAATTTGTTGTCCTCTGGTTCTTGGGAGACCTGAACTAACAGTCTCAAACTGGGAACATCCCAATTTTTATCAACAAGAGAATGAAAACCCATGAATAGTACAATTCATACATGAAACTACAACTCTAATGACCACATAAATGAAATTCACGATGAATAGTTCCACAATTAGTGTGTCACAGACCATGAATGTGCCACTACCTCTATACATTTCACACACACACACAAAACAAAGAAAAAGCAAGACTCTGAAGTCAACAGTCCTCAAACAGAGGGTAGATCTACTATTAACTCAGATTAAGCTATTTAGAGCCAATTGTTACTATGTTAGCCAGAGCCCTCCTCTTGCCCTCCTCCAACCGCCCACCCCCAGAATTAACCAATTATAAAAGACTGCTGTGACTCTAACATACTATTATGCAAATACTTAAAAGCATAGATACAAAGACATACAAACATCTTAAAACACACACAGAACGTAATTCTATAACTTGCTTCTTACTAAATATTTTGTTTCCCACAGAGTATAGTAAAATTTTCCTCTTATCTGTAATAGTGACAAGACATTCCAGCGTATCGATAAAAAATTCACTTATTTTGCCCTAACCCCAATATTGGACAGGTATTTCAAATTTGTCATATCACAAATACTACTATCATGAAAAATCTTACAAATACAGATTTACAAACTCATACAAATGCATCTATACAACAAATTCGTATCAGTGGAACTGCTAAGCCAAACATATGGACATTTAAAAATGTCTAAATATAGGAGCACCTGAGTGGCTCACTTGGTTAAGTGTCGGACTCTTAGTTTCTGCTCAGATCATGATCTCAGGGTCCTGGGATCAATTCCTGTGTCAAGCTCTGCACTCAGCAGGGAGTCTGCTAGAGATTCTCTCCCTCTGCCCCTCCCCTACTCTCTCTCTAAAATAAAATCTTTTTTTGAAAAGTATCTCAACGTAATGAAACTACTTTCCAACAAGGTTCTACCAAACTACAGCCCCACCAATGACATAATTTATTGAAAAACTATATATACTTTAGGTGAATCTTACTTTATTAGACTAATACCTTAGAAATTATGAAAAGTGGGCTGCCTGGGTGGCTCGTTCAGTTAAGCATCTGCCTTCAGCTCAGGTCATGATCCCAGGTCCTGGAATCCAGTCCCACATCGGGTTCCTTGCTCAGTGGGGAGTCTCTGCTTCTCCCTCTGCCTGCTACTCCCCCTGCTTGTGCTCTCTCTCTCTCTGTGACAAACAAATAAATAAATAATCTTTAAGGAAAAAAATTATGCAAAGTAATTATAAATGGAAACACATAGGATCGCTTCTGTCTTTCACTGAGTCAATTTAAAGGAAAAACTTTACAGAATTAAACAATACCGGGGTAAACCAAAGAAATTACTGGTAGATGCAACCCAAACATTAATTCTAAATTAAAACAAGACCATTCCAGGGCACCTGGGTGGCTCAAGTCGGTTGAGCGTCCAACTCTTGATTTCAGCTCAGGTCATGATCTCAGGGTCGCAGGATGCAGCCCCATGTTGGGCTCCATGATCAGCTGGGGGGGGGGGGGAGTCTGCTGGAGATTCTCTCTCCCTCTCCCCCTGCTTGCTCGCTCGCTCTGTCTAGAAAAATAAATAGATCTTTAAAAAAAATAATATGGGACACTTGGGTGGTTAAGCGTCTGCCTTTGGCTCAGGTCATGATCCTGCTCAGCGGGGAGTCTGCTTCTTCTGCCCCTCACCCCACTCATGCTCTCTCTCAAATAAATAAAAAAGGCTTTAAAAAAAATAATAAAAGAAAAGAAAACAAGACCATTCCACAGACATGCCACCCCAGGAGCCAACTATCATTACTGCATTTACGGATCCTGCAGTTCCCACTGATAAGAGTGACCAGAGCTCTGTAGGATACTGGGGCTCCCTTTGCAACTGCAATATAAGGCATAACCTCTGATTCCTCCCAGGATGGGTGAGCAGGTCTTTCACAACAAAGCCACTCCAACATTCCGATCTCCCTAAGCCTTCCTCCATTATATACCAAGACAGTTCTGTCATCTCAGCTTTGCTTAGACAGACGGCCTTTTGATTTGTTTAAGGCAATCAACCAAAACTCTAATCCCTTGAGCTATAAAACTGATCCAGAATGCCCACTTATAAGCCCGTATCAACAAATTCAGCCTAACCCACCTTCGTGTCCCTTCCACCATTATCAAACACCCTTAAGATCCATTCCCACAAATACCCCCCAGGTCCTACCTATACAGTGGCAAACCAGACAATCTTTTGGATCTCATGAGTCACACTCTCTATACCTCCTACTTTGGGGCCCGCTGGGACGATCCTTGGGGAAGAGTAGGCAATTACAGGTTTGCCACGCAAAGGAGATTAAGTTCCTCACGCAGGGGTTGGAAAAGCTGTTTCTACTGGCAAAGGTAGCACAGCAGAATTTAGGTCTCCAGCTTAACTGGAATCTGACCATACGTTTCCTAATCCAATTTTTACAATTCCACTCCTTATCAATCAATGCTCTTGCTTACAAATTTGGAATTCAATTTGCATTTTTTAGGGCAGTCGCAGAAACTTTCAAGTCCCTTATGTGGAACCCCAGTTGGCATTTAAAACCCTGAGCTCATCATTTTGCTTTGTAATGTTTTAACTTGGCTAGATGGAACCACATTCCCCAGAACTTCCTTTCCCGGTTGGTTCTGGTTTGGGCCACAAGGGGGCTCTGGTACAGCGGGTGGGGGGTGCAGCACGTGTGGCAGCACATCTGCAGCCTGCACCCGCGGGCCTTCTGGGTCCCCTCACTGCGCCAGGCAGGGCTGGCCTTGCAAGGCTGCTGCACTGGCCCATCTTTTCCCCAGGTTCCCTGAGAGTCCTACCTCCTGACCGTGTGTGTGGTCAGCTCCAAGACCAAAGTCAGAGGCAAGCGAACGGACACAACTTTCAGTTTGTCCCATACAGCAGACCAGACATAACTACACAGCATCCATCTCTCTCCTTAGACAACTGCCCAGGAGGGTTTGAGCACTCAACAACCCAGGCACTGAGCTGAGAATTAGAAAAGTAATTATAGGCAAAAACAGGAAGAGTCTCTGCTTTCATGAAGCTCAACCTCCTAGAGAAAATGAAAATTCACTAAGTTACATTAATTTACGCTGTAATTTTGAAGTAACGGTAAGGACAGCAGTGTCTCTAATAGGAGAATTTGACTACAGGGAAGTCAAGAAAAAACTCAAGAACTTCAGAAAATTGATGGCTGCTGTAGTGTGTGACGGATATACAAAGTTCTTTAGACCATTCTCTTTATCATGAAAATCTGCGAACTCACGCAGAAAGAATCTCATGAAAAAGTGATGCTGGAGACAAACTCTAAGGGAAGGCTGGGAAGAACTGAAACAGGACCAAAAAACAAAACATTCCAGGCAGAGGAAACAGAACCAGTGCCGCATGCCCTGTGGAGAAGGTGCTAGGCACAGGAGGATGACAAGCGCAAGGAAAACAAGGGCAGATGTGGTGTAAGGTGAGGCTGAGGCGCCAAAGGATAAAAATTATGTATGTCCTTGAGATCATGTTACTAAGTTCAGTACTTAAAGCCATTGAGAGCTTTAAGTAAAAGGGTGACATAATGAGATCCACCTTTTTAAACTCTAATTTTTTTACACTAAACAAATTTCAAACACAGTTATCTTTTACCTACGAATCTCACTGTGTTAAAGCTAAACGTGCACAAATACAAAAAAACATATCCACAAGGTTATTCCCCGCAGCAACATTTATAACAGCAATAGAATATAAACAATCTATGTTCATCATTAGGAAACTACAAGCACAAAAGAATGGAAAAGAGCTTATATAAAACAATCTCCAAAATATATTAAGTAAAAAAGAACAGTGTTGAGTTCTACCATCTGTTTAAAAAACAAAAAGGAAATAAAAATATGTGTCCGTGCTTCTATTTGCAAAAATGAAACACTGGAAGAATAAACCAGAAATAAAAAGGGGGCACCATGGGAATGGTGCAGGAGACAGCAATGGAAGGACTATGAACATACCTTTGTAACACAACTCTGACTTTTGAACTACATATACATTTTACATACTAAAACTTTAAAAAATACATTAAATAAAAAATTAATGCAATCCTTAAAACCTGAAGATTTCATATAAATAAACCAAATCAATAATTAAACTGGTAACAATCAGAAAGAAAATACTTTCAAATCATTTTATAATTTGGAACGTCAACAGTGCATTCTTACGTGGATGCATCTTAAGAACTTTTAAGAACGGAAGAACTGTAATGAAATACAAACCAATACTTTATTGTTACTGGTGTTTTCAAACATTTATATACTGCAGAACAAGGGAAGTAAAGTTGCAAAGAATGCAAATCTTCAACGTTAGACAAAAAAGGATGAACTCAAAGTAAAAACCCTGCAATGGTAAATCTAAATTGAAAATATCGATACAAAATAAAATGTTATGTATTTCCCACATCTGTCCAATGAAAGTAGAGGCATCCCATTAGCAATACGGACACTGCACCAGATTTTGGTATCTAAATTCCATCCCCCAGTAAAAGGAGCTAAAAGAACTGGCTGATCAGGAAAGCACAAAGTCTTAGACATCCAGTATCAGAAAGCAAGAAATGGTTCAAAGATTAATGGGGTGGCATCCAAGGGAAGAGATCCAGCTTGAAGGGACTGCACCATGTCCAAGTGAGGGACAAGCTGAGGAAAAAGAATGAGGACTACTTGATTAAAACACACTGAATACACAAAAATCCATGGGTTCACAGTGGTTTCAAAAGAGAAAAAAGCAAAAAGAAACTCAAAACAACCCAACCCTGTACACAGGAAAAAGGACATTCTGATCACTTGCCAGGACCCAGACTAATTAGTATTAACTAAGACATATAACTAGTTAATATATAAACATACATTCACATATAAATCTATAAACACAAATTCATATATCTAGGACTATGGAATTCATTTATAGATAAAAACACGTAGGCCACAAACAGGTCCAAAAATTACACCTACGCTGTAAGGACAGAACTATAAGCAAACTGAGCAACTTATTATAAAGAAATACAATCTAAGTTAAAAAAAAAAAAGTTGTTCCACCTTTATTTTTATTTAAGCCATTTCTACACCCAACGTGGGGCTTGAACTCATGACCCAGAGATCAAGAGCCACATGCTCTTCCGACTGAACCAGCCAGGCGTCCCTGTCTCATTTTTTTAAAGACATTACTACAGTCTAAAAATACCTAACATGGGATAAAAAAATGCTTTACTAGTCTCTTTATTTACACTGTCAACACTTGGATAAAACAACCATGTAGAACGGATCCTTCTCCGTCCACCCCTTCCGCCCCCAAAACTCAACACATTTAACATTCTAGTGACCCCAGACTCCCCTTGTCCCAGATGACTTCATCCATCACCTCCCACAGCCTGGACTAGACCTGCTCCGGCAGATCTCTTCAGTGCACCTTTCATGCTGCTTAATGCCATCCAATGGCTTTCCCTACACACAGGATAAACACCAGCTGCCTTGATGGGGTATGCAGATTATGTAAAATCTGGTCCCAAATTCATGCTACACACTGGCCATGCCAAACTACACGTGGTGTCAGCAGTGGTAATGTCATCATCACCATCATCGGTACCCAGAGGGCACCTACCACAGAGCCCTAGGGGCTTACACTTGATGAGGTAGGTGTGCTCATCCTGTTCAACAGATAAACACACTCATAGAACTAAATGCTAAGATGGGGCAATCTCTGGTTGGGATTCAAATCCAGGACAGTCTCAAACACCCTCCACATGCCTCTGCTGCTGCTGCCCCTCCACCTGGACTTCTTTGCTCTCCTGCTCTACACTCTTGACCCTGCTGGAGCACTGCCTTCTCTTCCAGATGCCCTCAGCACGAATTCCCACATCACGTGCACGCATACCTTCCCTACCAGACTGTAAGGTCTACAAGGGCAAATCTTTATGTATTAGACGCATACACAGCTCGTTTTAGTAAGAACTTATGGCAATTTTAAAGCCATAAGCACACAACAAAGAATTAAAAATTACACTGAATACTGGAGCACAACTAAACAAACCGTTCACCTCAACATTAAAAACATCATGCTAGTAACTACAGCCAAGTTCAAAAGCAGGAAGAGAAGGAAATCAACAATGACTGGCAGTGGCGGCTGCATTTCAGGACTGCACTGGGAACCCTACAAATCCACTTAATTCTCACCATAGCCTCATGGGACACGTCTCCTCCCAGTTTACAGCTGAGAAATGGCAAGTCCACGAGATGGGGGGGAAATCTGTTGTGTAGCTTCAGACCAGTATCGAGTGGGGCTGGATTTCCACCCAGACTCTCCAGAGCTGAAGGCCATGCCATCTCCATAGCCAACTCCAGAGCCCATAGCCTTTTCACAACACCATAATGTCTGCCAAATCAAACAAAATACTTGGGCAAAATAATTGATTCCCTCTTCCAAGTTCTTCTCATTCAAGGAACAAGGGGGAAAGAAAACATTTAGTTAAGCATCAATAAATAGAAGGAAGTATTTATGTAGACATGTATTAACTGCTCTTTCTCAGCAAATCACGATCCTGCTAACAACTAAACCAGAATACTCAACAGCATTATTTTTAATCTGTAAATAACCCATGTGATTAATTCTTCAGAAACAATATCCTTACCACATATTTTTAATGTACCAGAAAAAACGCTAACAATTAAGGAGTGCAGCAAGTCAAGTTATGAGCGTGTGGGCAATCGGGTGAAGTCACAGTGAAGTGAAAACATTGTCATTAAATTTCTCCACTTACAACTTTAAATTAAAAATTCTCCTATCTTAAGACTAAGCCAGATTTGAGATACCGACCATGAGATGCACAGGCACTCACAAACCACACCAACCTCCCCGTTCACAATGAAGGCACAGGGTACCATTACCTAAGATGCACTGTGAGGACAGCAATGACCAACTTTTCATTGTTACCTGGATTTCATGGGTGCTGAAACAAAACAAAACAAAAAGAGATCTACAGCCAACTATGGAAACAGTACCGCAGTATTTCTCAGAGCTCTAAATTCGACGCACTGAACTCTGACCCTAAGGGAGGACAGAACACTGCACTGTTTCCCAAACTGAGGTGACCAAGGAACCCTTTGCTTTTCCTGTAGCATCTCTTAGAACTACCATCACAAAAACACCATCTTAAGCAACACCACCTCAGATATTCCAAAACTAAATAAATACTGTTACCGTATTCCGAATTGGAAACTGAAGGTACTATCGGAGCAGTACTAGCGAAATTCCTAGGTTCAGCCCAAGTCTTTGAAAAAAAATTCTAAGTCAAACATAAAGAACTAGAAGTCCTTTTCTTGCCCTACCACCCATTTCGCACCATCTTAACATCACTTCGCTACTCAAGATGAAAAATAAATTGTATTTTCTCACAAGAAACTAATACCTACTATCTATAATTTTGACATCAACATAGTGCGACCTTTCCTTGCTATCAAGTCTCGTAACGAACGTTCTGTCTACTCCTGGCGATTACAACTTGGGGGTGTTGCCCATCAACCAAGGCTGGGGAAAGCCTCCCCCTTTCCTCTGACCCGGTCTGGAAGGTCACCACCTCCGAGGGGCCTTCACAAACTCGGCCCGCCCCGGGAACACCCAAGTGCAGCTTGATTTTCATTTCCTAACAAACGCTATGCAGAAGGCAGTGACTGCCCTCTCCGTCCACCCTTCCAGACTGCAGAGTTCCTTCCAGAAAATTCCAACAGAAGAAAGTTACAGGTGCTGGCATTTCGGCAGGCCTGTGGTCCCCGGCTCCTGGCGCGTCACCCGGCTGAGGGTGCCCTGCTCTGCCTCCTGATGTACTCGCCAACACAGCCCCGCAACCCGCGTGTGCCGCCCCAACGTGCACGACTCCCCGTCCAGACCTGGGCCCCGACCACACGGCACACACGCCAACACAAGCCGCTGCACCAGCAGAGCGGGGCGCCCACCTCGCGGCCGTTTCCACCGCGGCCCCCCGAAACCGGGTCCGAGGAGGCGCGCGAGGCCACCCCGGGCACTGCGCAAGCTTCCGCGTCGTGCGGCTCATCCCGGCGCCTCGGGCGCAGCGCGCTCAAGGTCACCCGGGATGCGGGGGCGCGCGGCGCGATGGGCAGACCCTGGCTGGGGCAGGAGGCAGGGGCGACCCGGGCCCGCAGGGAGGGAGGACTGGCGGCCGCCCCGCCCCGCCCCTCCCCCACCGCCCCGCCCCGCCCGGGGGTCCCGTCCCCCGCCCCGCCCGGCGGGTTATGCAACGCTCCCGCGCCCCGCCCCCGCCGCCCCCCGCCCGCCGGCGCCCAGGCCTGCGGAACAAAGCGCGCGGGGCCCGCGGC
>NC_058415.1:2196849-2224718 GCF_002201575.2 Neomonachus schauinslandi | reverse complement strand
GGCGGGCGGCGGGCTGGGCCTGGAGCTGCGCACCTGGCGGCAGGGAGAGCGGGGCGGGATGAAGCTGGACCAGGGTCGGCGGCGGGGCGGGACCTGGTGGGCGGCGGAGCGGGGAATGGCGCCACTCACCTGGCGACCGGGAAGTTGGGAGGGGACGCGCGGGACAGGGCCTGGCGGCGGGTCAGGGCGCGGAGTTGCTCACCTGGTGGCGGGGCTGGCGGTGAACAGAGCAGGGCGGGCTTAATGCCGCTCTCAGCGGGCAGCGGGGCGGGTGGGGAGGAAGGGAGCGGGGCTGGGCCTCCTGGGCGCTGGGGCCTGGCGCCGCTCACCTGGGGCCTGGGCGTGCGGCACCGAGCGGGGCTGACCTGGCGCCGCACTGGCCAGGTGGCGGCGTGGGCGGCTGGGGCGGGGCCTGGCGCGCGTCTCACCTGCTGGCTCAGGGGGCGGCTGGGCGGGGCCCGGGGTCGGACCCCAGGTGCGCGCCTGGAAGGGGCGGTGTTCGGGGCGCCGAGCCCCGAGAGCCAGGGGCGCCACGGCTCGCGCCGGAAGTCAAGCATCCTGGGAAGTTTCGTTTTCGCTTGGTGGGAGGACTTTCACGGATTGACCGGCCCTTCTCGTTCTGGGAGTTAAGCCGCAAGACGTCCTGCAGCGCGCGCGCCGCCGGGGTGGATGAGGCCGGGTGCAGTGGTCGGGGCGTCCGCGGGCTGAGCCGTGGCGGTCTGGACGCAGCCCACACGCGGGGCAGGGCGCCAGTCTCCAGCGCTGGCCCGCTTCCCACGCGCGGACCCGCCGCCGCACTGCGCCGCAGCCCCGCGCCCCTGTCCGCGCGGACCCCGGGCGTCGCCCACCCACCTGCCCCGCCGCGCGGGGCAGGGGATCTCTGCAGACGCGCGCCCCTGTCCGCCGGGACCCGGGCCTCGCCCACCCATCTGTGACCTTGAGAGCCCGGCCCCCACCACGCACTAGAGAAGTCGACCAGCTCTCCTCCGAGATCGGGAGCAAGGCATTCCCACGGTCACCCGTGAACTCGTTTGACTCGTTTCACCCAAGACGCCCCTTGAGTGTTTTGTTGGTTGTTTGCGGGACAATGAAGCGAGAACAGTATTGACTCCTGCTGAGTTGAGTGCAGGATCTGAAGGCTGAACCCGGAGTCTGAACCAAGCCCCCGCACCCCAGCCTGGAGCTCTGCGCTCACGGTCCACACCCCGGGGGCCAGGAGCTTTCCCCTCCCCCCGCCGCCAGCAGCAGGTCACAGCCGCCGTGGTTCCTCGAGTGCAGTCGCACTGCCGTGTCGTGGGAAAGCACCTCACCCAGTGCTGTCAGGTCAGATGACACGGCTCCTGGAGAGCGCTCTAGGCTCTGGCCTGCAGCACGACTGGTAGTCAGCATTGCTCTGCGGGATCTTGCTGGCAGCTTTCCTTCCCTCCCAAATAAGACGGATACGTGCCTGCTTAAGCCATTAAGGCTCATCTCAGGTGACACACTTGGCGTGCACCGGGACCTCACAGGCCAACTAGAGAGCCCATTTAGACACAGACATAGAAGTGTGTCGCTGTAGTTAGCGGTGAGGAAGCGCTGGAAAGTTGTGGTTTTGTGTTTAATGTTTATGGCGCAGACAGTAATGGAGCAGATCAGGAACCAGGAGGGATGGGCCCCAGGCAGGGGCCAAGGAGACAGCCGGTCGGAACCTTCAGTGCTGTACGCCCCGTGTCTCCATCTTGCCACCGTTGACATTTGAGGCTGAGTAATTCTTTTTTAAGGGGGATGTTTGGCAGCATCCTTGGCCTCTGCCCACTAGATGCCGGTAGCACGCACCTTCCCCGACATTGTGACAGTCAAAATGGTCTCCAGACAAAGCCAAATCCCTTTTCCTATCCCCTCCATCCTGGAGAACCCCCCCGGCTTAAATTTTGCCTCTAGTGATCACTGGGAGCTGTCAACAATGCACAGGCTGGGGTGTGAGCCAACCCTATGTCAGAAAGGGCCGCACTCCCTCCCTCCTAAGCAACCACCATTCCTGCCAGGAGTATCTCACCCGCCCTCCCCTCAGAAGCCTTGCTCCTTAGCATGCTGAATGTCAAAAATGGGCTTTTACATCACCCATGTAAATCAGCCAAAAATTTTTAAAATGAATCTAGTTACAGGGGGAAAAATTCAGACCAATCCATTGAGAGACTTTGTGCAAAACAGCTCCACTGGACTTTTCAAAAAGTCAGTATCAAAAAAAAAACAAACAAAAAACAGAAAAGCTAGGGAATCAGGGCCGGACATAAGAGACCACAACCAAATCCATCACATGACCCCCAATCCTATACCACTTTGAAGGAAAGAAGCTGTGAAAGAGATCTGGGGGACAGTTGAAAGATTTTTATATGAAATATATTTCAGAGAGACTATTGCTGAATTATCATTAAATGTTTCAGTGTGGTGACATCGATCACATTGCCCTTGTTCTTAGGGGATGTGTCCTGAATTATTTGAAGTGAAGAGTCCTGGTGGCTACAACTTATTTTCAAATGGTTCAGAAACAGATATATTTTATCTAGAGATAAAGCAAGTGTAACAAAATGTTAACAGTTGGTACATTTAAGTGATGGGTATATGTGTGTTCATTGTCTGATTCAACTTTTCTGGAAAACTGAAATTTTTCAAAATAACAAGTTGGAAAAGTGGAACCCCAGTTACATCATGAATCTCTAGAATGGGATGCTCAGTAAGCAGTCCCTGCCTCCTTCCAACTTGCTAACCAAGCATTTCCAGAAACCTAAAGATACAGTTGTTTTTTTTTTTACATTTTCTCAACCATACTTGACATCTGGAGATTAGGTCAGATGAGCCTACATATATTTTTCCTCCTGCAGGAACTTTATTGCTGGGAAATATAAATTGGCATGTTAATAGTTCCAACCTCTACTAGGCCTATGTCTCTCTCTCTCTTTTTTTTTTTTAAGATCTTATTTATTTACTTGAGAAAGAGAGATGGAGCAAGCATGGGGAGAAGCAGAGGGAGAGAGAATCTTAAGCAGGCTCCACACACATTGCAGAGCCCAACACAGGGCTCGATCCTACAAGCCTGAGATAATGACCTGAGCCAAAACCAAGAGCCAGACACTTAACCAACTGAGCAACCCAGGTGCCCCTAAGGCTATGTCTCTTAATGCTGGGTCCCTGGACTCCTACTTGGGGAGAGGACATTTCTGCCCCAAAGATGAATACATCTGTGATATGTTAGTGGGGTGAGCTTAGACCCACAGCAAACCTTGGTGTATTGGTATACTTACCCCACTGACCTTGTTGTGTTAGTTAGAAACCAACCTTCAGAAGCCTTTTCAAGTTATATTAATTATAAAATAATCCAGTTGTTCAACACAGCAAAAAGTGTTCAATATGCATCATACACACCATGGACAGGGATAATTCTTTGTATTAGTTTAGCCTCTAGGTAGATGAGTTTGATGAGCTACCAGTCTTCTTGTAGGTAGGGATGCTCTCTCCCTATTGGATACCTGGGTCATCTTCCCATTGGCCCAATAGCCCGCTACCCCCCAGGCAGTGGGGGCAAAAACTGTTGAACTGGGAACACTCAGGCTTCTTGCATGTCTAACATGTTGGTCCTTACGACTGGAGCTCAGGCTGGCCCATCCACTCCCACCTGTGGCTCCAGATTTCTGGCTGTGCTAATTAGGCAGCCCTAGCAGGTGAATCCTGACAAGACAGTGGCCTTCCCAGGACAGAGGCATCTCTTCTGCGCTGGTCCTGATGAGGCACTAGGGCTAGATCTCTGACTGAAAGCCACCTTGATACACACTCTGCAGAAGGATGTGCAAGATCTAGCGCTGTAATCCAGTGCAGAGGTGACCAGAGCTCACTTGCAGTGGGACCAGAAATGGGGGGAGGGGTAAAGAGAGCTCAGAAAGGGGCAGGGTCACCTCTGCCTGGAACTTCTCCAGGTATTTACCCTGCTCAGGGCTCCTGGAGGCTGGAATGGGTGGGGATGGATTCTCCAAGCCTCTTCTCATCCTCTTGTCACTTGATCTCTTGTAAGACCCTTTCTTTCCATTCTCTGCTGTATGTCCACTGCCTGGACTAGAGCAGAGAGAGAGAGAGTGTTCAGTGAGGATCCTACACACCATTTGTGGTCTACAGATGGCTTCCCGGGTTTGCTGCACAACCTCAGTGCAGATGTTACTCTTCTAGGGGAAGTAATCCATCAGGAAAAAACTCAGGTTCTCCGGAGATGCTAATGTAGGCTCTGGAGGGCCACACAGTCCCAGGCCTAGACCCTGGCTCCTGACCCCTTTCCCCACACCCAAGGCCCTCCAGGGTCCACCTCAACTGGGAGGGTGTAAATCCCCTCCCTTTCCACTCTGAATGGAGGGGCCTGGATACCTTGCTTTCCGGGAAGCCTCAGACCAGGTAGATCCCACACAGAAGCTTCCTTGTAAAGTGAGAGGGAGCCAGCCTGTTATAATCCCCTCTCCCTGGAAGTCTGGCAGCAGTGGGATGAGAAGGTCCAGAGGACCCTCCTCTCAGGAATCCTGTCTCTCCAAGCACATCGTTGGCTTAATAACTTGCTCCTGGAGCTTCAGCAAAATCACAAATTAGAGCGCCCCGCCCCCTCCAGGCTTCTCTCAAACAACTGAAACTGTCAGGGCCCTGCCAAGTGAAGAAGCGACCAGAAGAGCCTTTCCACCCACTGGCTCGACAAATGTCAAACAGCCCAGGCACTGCATTAGCCTCTGTAGGGGACACTATGTCCACAGCCACAAGAACGTTTACACTTCGTGTTCGTGGAGGGAATATCACGTGGTGCGAGGGACATGTTTGCAGAAAGAAGGACTCCAACAGAAACAGCAGGAGCAGAGTTCAGCCATCTGGTCAACCAGGCAGCTTCCTCCCCCAGTTCACTTCTGTGCCCCTCCAGGTCATTCTCTACACAGCAGGCAAATAAATGCTCTCAAATGTCTCCTCAGAAGCCTGCCATGACCACCTGCACAAGTCGATTGTTCTCTGTTCTCTGTGACGTACTTCCTTGTTTATTTCTCTTGGGAGCACTGATTCTCCTTTGCAATCACATACAGTATTGATTCGTTTATGTGTGTATTGCCTGTTCCCCACCCCGTTATAAAGTCCAGATGGCAGAGACAAGATCTGTTATCCTTATCAATATACCTCCTGAAGGACAGTAAGGACTCAGCAGCTATTGATTATAGATGAAAGTATGACTTGTTCCGGGAATACTGGATCATGTGGATTTATTAGGACAAAGGGCTTGTGAAGGGGCTCAAATGCCAGAACATCGGGCAATTTAAATTCTCATTACCTACTCTTACAAGGTTATGTCAAGGATCAAAATAAATTCTGTATAGCTCTACACACACACAAGGGAGTTTCACCATCCAGAAGGACACAGCTGAAGATGTTCAGTCGGGGTTGTGGGGCGGCTGCTGAATCAATCTGGTACTATCTGGAGGAGAATTAGAGAGAGAATCATGAACTACAGGAGACCATGAAGAAGGCCATGGTAATAATGTTGGGGGACAGCTTTAGGCTGAATGGAGTGCTCGTGGAAAGGATAATATAACTTCCAAACAGCAAGCACACTGGACACTTGATGGTAGGGGGAATTTCTGTTTTATTGGATGGCGCTATGGTCAGGCTGAGAGGGAGGAAAGCCTCATCATTTAAAAAAAAGTCCTGGGGCGCCTGGGTGGCTCAGTCATTAAGCGTCTGCCTTCGGCTCAGGTCATGATCCCAGGGTCTTGATTCTGGGATCGAGCCCCGTATCCGGCTGCCTGCTCTGTGGGGAGTCTGCTTCTCCCTCTCCATCTCCCCCTGCTTGTGTTCCCTCTCTCGCTGTGTCTCTCTGTCAAATAAATAAATAAAATATTTTAATAAATAAGTAAATAAGTCCTGAGGATTTTGATTAAATGTTATGAGGATAATGCAATTTTGCTGATTTCTCTCAACAGATTAGTTTTGCCTGTGTTTGAACTTTTTATGAATGGAATCAAACAGTGACATGCCTGCATATCACATACACCTTCAGTATTATATATGCATCCCGGGGATACTGCATACAAACTGGAAGACAGCTGCTGTAGAATATATCCCTAGAAGTGGGATTGATGAAGTATATGTGTTACTAGATACCACACCTAGACAATGGTATCAGAATTTTAGATCTTTGCCAATTTATTAGGTGAACAAAACCATATCCCATGATAGTTTGCATTTGCATTTCTCTCAGTATAAGAGAAACTGGTCTCTTTTCATATGTTTAAAAGTCATTTGGTCCTAGGGAATGCACTACAAACTATTAGAAGTCATAAACGAATTCAGCAACATTGCAGGATATAAGATCAATATACAGAAATCAATTGTGTTTTAAAGTATAGTAGTAATAAGCAAACTAAAAGATTAAGGAAACGATTCCTACAACATGGATGGACTTAGAGGGTATTATAATAAGTCAAAGACAAATGCCATATGATTTCATTTGTATGTGGAATCTAAAAAACAAAACAAAAAGCAGAAACAGACCCACAAAGACAGAGAACAAACTGACAGTTCCAGGAAGGGAGGCGGGTGGGCGGATGGGCACAGCGGGGGAAGGGGAGAGGGAGGTCGCGGCCTCCAGTGATGGGATGACCAAGTCACGGGATTATGGGGTCGAACAGTTCTGGGATAGTGGTGCCTGGTGACAGACGGCAGCCACACTTGTGAGGAGCACAGCGTAATGCGTGGGCTTGTGGACTCACTATGTTGCACGCCGGACACTAATGGAACATTGTGTGTCGATTATACTTACTTTAAAAAAAATTTTTTAACAATTTTAATTAAAAGGAAATTCCTTCTATAACAGATTTCAAAAGAATAAAACAGGAATAAATTTAATAAAAGAAGTGCCAAGTTCATACCCTGAAAATCACCAGTGTTGAAATTAAAGAACTAAGTCGCAGACTAAAAGACTTCATATTTATAGGTGGCAATACTCCCCAGATGGATCTATGGGTTCAGTGCAATCCATCTCAAAATCCGAGCTGATCTTTTTTTTTTTTTGCAAAAATTGACAAGCTGATCCTAAAATTTGTGTACAAATTTAAGGAGTCCAGGATAGCCAAAGCAATATCGAAAAAGAAGAGTAAAGCATGAGGAATCACACTTCTTGATTGTTGAACTTCCTACAAAGCTGCAGTAACAAAGACATCGTGGGACTGCCATAGGAATAGATATATAGAAAGATGGAATAAAACAGCCCAGAAATAAACCCTCATATTTGCAAGCAATTGATTTTCGACGGGGCACCAAGCCAGTCTTTTCAGCAAATGGTGCTGGGACAAGTGTATATTCATATGTAAAAAAATGAGGTTGGACCCCCCCCCCGCCCCCCACTTCACACTGTGTGTTAAGTATTAACTCAAAATGTGTTAAAGACCTAAATGTAAGAACTATAGAGTGCTTAGGAGAAAATATAGCTGTAAATCTTTGTGACCTTGGATTAGAGCAGTGGTTTCTTAAATACAACACCAAAAGCACAAGCAGTAAATGGAAAAATAGGTAAACTATTGATCACCGAAATTAAAACTTGAGCTCCAAAGAACACCATCAAAAATATGTAAAGGGCCGCCTGGGTGGCTCAGTCGGTTAAGCGTCTGCCTTCGGCTCAGGTCATGATCCCAGGGTCCTGGGATCGAGCCCTGCATTGGGCTCCCTGCTCACCGAGGAGTCTGCTTCTCCCTCTCCCTCATCCCCCACCCCCATGCTCTCTCTCAAAGAAATGAATAAAACCTTCAAAAAATGTGTAAAGAAAACGCACAGAATGGGAGAAAATATCTGAAAATCACATATTTGAAAAAGGGCTTGTGTATAGAACACGTAAAGAACTTACGATAATAAAGCAGCAAACAATTAAGAATGGACCACGGATCAGAATAGGTAATTCTCCCAAAATGATAAGCAAATGGCCAATGAGCCCCGGAAAAGACATTCACTGTCATCATTGTCACCTCTCAAAAGGGCCACAGAGGGTATGATTCCATTTATACAAATGCCCAGAATAGGCCAATCCATGGAGGCAGAAAGTAGATGAGCAGTTACCCAGGACTGGGCGCAGGGGTAACGGAAGCTTCCCAGGATTGTTGTGATGACGGGCACACAGCTACATGAATGCACCAAATGCCATTGAGTTGGACACTTTAAATGGGTGAGCTGTCTGTCTGCTGCATGAATTTTTCTCTCAAAACAAGCTGCTAAATAAAGGAATAAAACAGAAAAACGTCATTGGACGGCTATGTCTTGTGAATTGTCCGTGGCCTCGGTTGGTCTACTCTTTTACTTGGATTTTTGTTTTATTTTTCTCCTTTGTTTATAGGAACTCTTTACATGTTGAAGAATATTAGTCTTTTATCACATGCTGGCAAGATTTTTACCTGATTTTTCGGTTTGCTTCTTATTTTGTTTCTGGCATTTTTTTTTCCTGCAAAGGTTTAAAAGTTGTATACAAGCAGATTTGGTGCTAGTACGTTTCCTCTTCATTTTTTTACCATGTTTGGAAAGACCTTCCCTATAATGAGATAATGCATTTTTTCCTCTCACATTCAGAAACTTTTCTTTTTTGGGTTCTTTAGGAACTTAGAATGATACACTATAAGTTTAAGCACTAGAAGAGATTAATTTCGACTTTGTCTTTAAACATTTCCCCATGTTTTTAATGGGGCTTTCATTGTCAAGTACCCAAAACCACTTATATTCATCCTCTATCACGTTTAAATATTAGTCTGTATCATTCAGAGATGACTTCCCTAGAAATCCAAAGCACGCTTTCCCGAGGGTCATGAGTGTGTGTGTGTGTGTGTGTTCCTCGGGGGCACACCCTGTCTACGAGGCTGGAACACAGAGCCTGGCACTCTCTTCCCCTGGCCCTATTCACCTCCAGAGCATAAAGGCATAAAAGCTCACTTCTTTGATTTGAAAAATGGGAATAATTAGCATACAATGGGAGAGATTAAATCTGTGAAGCCCCAGTGCTTGCAAACAATGACCCTGCTTTCAAGGCCATCTACCAACTTCAGTTTGGGTGTGTGAGGTTAGTACCCCACCAGGACTGACGCTAGGCACACCTCTTCCTGTTGTGAGGGTGACTCAGGCTGACCAAAGTCTAGGCACACGCGGCGGTGAGCACCCGGGGTCACCCCCGCTGTGCCCCTGGTGGCCAGGACAACACCAAGACGGACCGAGCACTCTGCTAAGATTCCAGCGCTCTAGACAGCCCAGGGCCAGAGGGCTCCTGCCCCCTGATCTGTGCCAAGCCCTGACTCTGGGGCCCTTTCCTGGCATCACGAGACTTCTCGGCTTGGGAGGAAAAGAGCATCTTGATCTCAGGAGGGCAGGGCAGGGCTGACCTCACTTGCTCTCCCCACATGCCCAAATCCGCATGTCCTTAGGGACCTGCGTTTGAGCCTCAGACCCAGCTCATAGGCTTCCCGTTTCTGTCTCAAACTACAGCCTCTACCCTGAGACTTCGGAAGCCTACTTTGTCCGTCAAAAGGCAAGAATTTTTTTTTTTTTAAAGATTTTATTTATTTATTTGACAGAGAGAGACACAGCGAGAGAGGGAACACAAGCAGGGGGAGTGGGAGAGGGGGAAGCAGGCTTCCTGCCAAGCAGGGAACCCAATGCGGGGCTCGATCCCAGGACCTGGAATCATGACCTGAGCCAAAGGCAGACGCTTAACGACTGAGCCACCCAGGCGCCCCAAAAGGCAAGAATTTTGTTCTCCTCAGTTCTCCTGACGCCCCTCTGTCAAGCAGAGGTGTTCGCATGCTCTAAACGGATGAATTTCAAACATGTTTAATCGGGCAGCTAGAAGCCCCACGCATCCCCATGTGCGTGGAAATGTGCCTCTTTGGTATATTATTCTGAGCCAAGGCTCTTGAAAAGAGCAAATGCTGGGAGAGGCTTTCTCTGAAGGACTTCATCCGGTGAAGACGGGGCCTCAGAGAGCAGCTCAGCTGTGGTCGGCCCTCAGGGTTTGACGCACCAGGGAAGACTGGCTCTCATCAGAGCAGAGGAGGCTAGAAGACACCACCAACCACACCCAGAAAGACTTTGTCCCCAGCTGTTGTTACAGAACAAAAACGCAGCCCAGTAAGTTTGCAGATCTACCTGGCTATCTTCCTCAGCTCCTGAATAGGGCAGCCGCCCACCCAGCAGGTAGAGGGACTCCGGAGGAGCTCTAGGAATGCAAAGATTTTACAGGCAGAAGGGGTGGTACAATTAGCAAAAGCGAGGTAGGGCTGCTCCAGGCGAGGTCACCTTCCCTGAGGGGGAAGGGCAGGGGCCTTACAGTGCAGACCACCTCACTTGCCCTCCAGGGGTGGCGCCGGCCCGGTGGCAGATCCCTTCACTGCTGCCCCGAAGAAGGTTCCCGACTGGCCGGTCAAGACTGTATTTCTAGGCGAGGTGGAAACTGCAGTTGGTTGGGAGTTAAGCCGTGGTTTGGGGATACCATCCCGGCCATGATTGTTTTGTTTTGTCCCATCCTCTCTTCCAAGGGCCCAGTCCTTCTTCCTCCCCCTAAGAGGCCCCCTCCCCTGCCCCTATCAGGGCGAACAGAGAAGCTTTTACATCTGACCGCCTTTGGGACACTCACTTTTATCCCATGACACCGTTCATGCAATATTAAAATCTAACAAATCAGTATGCCTTTTGTTCCTGTGCCGGCCTGCCCTCAGAGTATCTCACAGACCCGGGCCTGGAGCTGGGCGCCGGTGGAGGTCTTGCCTGCGCCCCCTTCCAAGTGAGCGCCCCTCCCCAGGCTGGAGACAGGCACCTGCAGGGAGCCCAGAAGGTGCCCCAGGGGTTCAGATACACCTCAGCGGCCCGGAGTCAGCAGTGTCCCCGCCCCTCACAGAGCCACCCTGAGCTGGGCCCTGGCAGAGGAAGGAGGATGGGCAGGCCCTCCAGGCCCAGGGCCCCCAGCCCCCCGGGCACCCCACCATGTTGGCCTGCCTGCCCCCAACACATCAATGTTCTCCCGATGCTGGGAGATTTTCCCTCATTGCTCGCTTTAAGCAACATTATTATAATACGGCTTGGAGTCATTATCTCCGTGTTCCTCCTGCTCAGGGTTGTTTATTGTTCTTGCTTGTTTGAGCTCTGGGTTTATAGGATTCGTCCAGTCCCCTCCCCCTGTACTTCTGGGCTCACATCACAAAATTACTGGGTCACTTTCGTGGCCCGCAGCTCGTTGGTACGGTCGAAGTTTAGACAGTTTTGCTCGGTCATCGCTATTCTTCCACGTTGTCTAAGTTGCTGTGAATCCCATCCGGTGCAATTCTCGTGCTAGATGTTGTGTTTACATTTCTTGAGGGTCTCTCTGTTTGGATCCCTTTTTCTAGATCTCTTTTGTACACGTGCATTTCGCGGGTCTTGTTGCAGTTCTGGAGTATATTTATCAGAGCTGCTGTAATGTCGTGTCCACTGCTTCTAGCATTGGGGTCCTTCCGCATCTGTCTCTACTGGTTGATTTTTCTACTAATTGTGAGTTACAGTTTCCTGCTTCTTTGCATATTTGGTAATGTTTTATTGCTTGACAGATGTGGTAAATATGTCCTTGGGTGCAGGATTTTTTTTAATCCCTTTAAATATTTTTAGACTTTTCTGGGGTGCACCCTGAAGGTGGTGGAAAGGGTCTGACCCTTCTGAGACTTGTTTAGTCTGGAGCCAGTTAGTCCCACCACCAAGACAAAATACCTTTTTGAGTACCTTTCTCAACACATGGTTTCCTGGGAGTCTTTCCAGGCTAGCTGGTGGAACGTGAATTAGCCCTGGCCAGGCGAGCCTGGGGATTGCGCCACCCGCTGATCTCTCTCTGGCCTTCATCCCTGCAGGCCCTCGCACTTGGCAGAATCCGGTCAGGTCTCTGCAGACAGATTCCTGGAGTTGCCTGTGATCCGTCCTCAGAGGTGCGCTCTGCTGTGAAGCCCGGCCCCCTTGGCCAGCTCCTACCTCTCAGCAGGACGGCCAACAGCCTGGCCACACCTGGGCCCCTCACAGCTCTGTGGCCAGCAAACTCTCAGGCAGCAAACCCGGGGCTGCTGTCTTGCCTGCCGGCTGCCCAATGGCTGGCTCGGGTGCTTTCCTATAGTTGGGTGAGGCAGGGGATAGATTCTGTGTCCATTCCACACTGACTAGAAGGAGAACACTCCCTTTGTGGCCTATCCATGGCCGGTCTTCCAGGACCTTCATGCTGAGTGAGGGAGGGGCTCCTGGGGGACCCACCCACCCTACTGAGCCACCTGCTTCCTTTTAAACCTCTCTCCTGGTGCTTCATACTCAAGCTATGTGCTGCTCCAGGAAACAAACTTAAGAGCAATAAGATCCATACTCTAGTTTAAATAAAAGCCAGTGGAATTTGAGTTAAATAACAGCCCTATCCGTGGCATGAACAAATGCTATATTGTTTAGCTTGCCTTCGTTCTAGAACAATTCCTGCAAAATTCTCATTACCATAGGTTTCTTGATCCCATATTCATTTTATCCCATTTGGCAAAACATCCACCTCTTTGTTGGTCTTATTTTGGTTTTCATGTAAAACTATTCTTACTTGTAAAGTTTTGGGGTTTTTTTTAAGATTTTTTGATTTTAAGTCATCTCTACACCCAACGTGGGGCTCGAACTCACAACCCCAAGATCAAGCATGGCCTGCTCCACTGACTGAGCCGGCCAGGCACCCCTAGTGAAGCTTTTTTAATCCTAGAGTGAGCCCAGCCCTGGGCTGCAGGTGTGTCTTCATTTTGTCGTAGCGGACACTGACGACCGTCAGATAGCCCTCTTCCCTCTTGGGCGCAGAAAACGTGTCAGTCACTCATGTAGCATTTTAACTGAACCAGAGGGCAGCTCATGTGTGGTAGAAAATTGAAAGCTGGGGCACCTGGCTGGCTCAGTGGGTTAAGCGACTGCCTTCGGCTCAGGTCGTGATCCTGGGGTCCTATGATCAAGTCCCGCATCGGGCTCCCTGCTCAGTGGGGAGTCTGCTTCTCCCTCTGACCCTCCCGACCCTCCCCCCTCTCATGTTCTCTCTCTCTCTCAAATAAATAAATAAAATCTTTAAAAAAATGAAAATTGAAAATTACCTGGCTTCTCCTCCCCTGCTGTCAAGCCAACAAAGGGATAAGGTAGAAGATTCACCAGGACACATTCCAACAGCAGGTGTGTTTTTTACGTAGGTAAGATCTTTCAAAGCATCTTGTCAATAAGTTCAACGTATAGATCACATTGTTTATTCCTTCATCAGTTGATGGACATTTGGGGTATTCTATTTGGGGGACTATTACGAAAAATGCTGCTCTGAGCATTTGTGTTTGAGTTTCTGTGTTGTTCCACACGTGTGCTTCTCCCAGTTGGTGCCTAGGAGAGCAGCTGCCCGGCCACGTAGTTAACACTGCGTTTATCACGCTGAGGAACTGCAGAAATGGCTCGCTCCATTCCACACTCCCTCCAGCAGATTTATCACTAACGGGCATTGAATTTTGTCAGAAGCTTTTTCTGCATTGCTTGACATGATCATGTGATTTTCTCCTCTTTATGCCGTTAGTTTAGTGGATTGCTTGTCAAACACTGAACCAGTCTTGCATCCCTAGAACCAACTCTACAGGTCATGGTGTGCGATTTTAAATACACTGTAGAATTCTATTTGCTAATATTTTAAGGATTTTTGCACCTGTACTCACGAGGGATATTAGTCTGTGGTATTTTGTTTGTTCGTTTGTATTTTCTTTGTCTGGTTTTGGTATCAAGGTAATACTGACTCCATAAAATGGTTTGGGAGGTGTTCCCACCTCTGCTATTTTCTGGAATAGATTGTGTACAATTGGGGTTAATTCTCTAAATACTTGGTAGAAGTCTCCAATGGAAACATCCAGCCCTAAATATTTTTTTTTTTGAGAGTTTTAAATTATGGACTCCCTTTCTTTAGTAGGTACATGGCTATGCAAATGATCCACTTCATGATGGGTGAGTCCTAGTGGTTTCCCTGTCCCTCCCGCTAAATACAACCCAAACCACTGGATGCTGAACATGAGACAGACATGACAAGACTCTGAAAGGTGCAGAGAGAAGGCCAGCTGGTGAGGGACTTCAGGACCCAAGGGGTGACTCCGTGGGGAGTCCCCTGAGGTTAGTCTTGCCTTGTAATCAACCAACTATAGTCTAAATTTACTTCATTCTTTTTTCTTTTTCTTTCTTTTCCTTTCTTTCTTCTTTTTTTTTTTTGGCTATCATTTTATTTCAGAGAAATGTATGTCTTTGTGTTTAGTTTAATTACATTTGAGAAACTACTCAGGGGCCAGGCACCATGAGGGGTGTTAACACTATACAAGGGTCTCTTCCCACAAATAGTTGACGATCTAATCAAAGCAACAGTTACATAATGTTTTAAAATCTAGCGTATTAAAGAACATTTGGGATATAGTGAGGCCAACCGATCAGGAGGGGATTCTGGCTAAACCAGCCCAACATGACCATGACAGGCGGCTGCACGTTCCCAGCGTCTTTGCTGCACTCGGTGCCCGCGTCCGACAGTCTGGATACAGATCCCCACTGTCCTGTTTCAACAAGTGTCAGCATAATTTTTTCTTTAACAGGGCCATGGTCTTAAGAAGGTTGGATTGGATTTTCTAAGCTGTGAGAGAGAGAAAATCTAACTCATTTCATTATAAAGCTCAGACTAATGATTCTTTCTCGTGGGATTCGAGGCATCTTGGCACCTTGGCATACTAAATATTTTAAGCCGAAGGGATCTGAGAAATGACAGGTGCTGGAAGAGTTCTCTGGCCCCCTCCCCCTGAAGCTGGGCATAAGCCCCTCATGCAAGAGGTGCCCTCCCTGCACCCAGAGGAGGGACGCTGAGAGGACTCTGAATGGACAGCCCTTGGCTTTGCCCTGGTTTACTACGCTGACCTCACTCCCCCGTCCTGGCCTGTTGCCCACAACTGCCCACTCTTCATCAAACCTCAAATGAAAACACTCATGCCTAACTGTTCCCTTGGGTCTTCGTTTCCTTTTGCAGGCTCCCGTGTCCTGCGAAACTTATAGTAAATCCATTTGTCTGCTTTTCCCCTGCCCATCTGTGTCATCTGTCTTTGTCAGCCTACTTTTCAGACCCAGCCAGGGACCCTGAGAAGGTCACGGGCAACTTCCTTTGTCCCTCACAATTCCTTAGGAGAGCTATCTTGGGTTTTTCATGGTGAGCTAACTTAGGCGAAATTAAATTAATGGCAACTTATCATTCCCCAAATAGAAGGCAGTCTAAAGACCTGGCTCCTTTACGGCTCTGCGGCAGGCTCTTCTAGAGTTGGGTTTGTTTATCTCACAGACTGGAAATCTCAGCAGTGCCTACACACTGGAATCTCTTGGGGAGTTCAAAAGAAAACAAAACAAAACATGTTGATTTCCCAGCCCTAGCCCAGAAATTCCCATTGCTGGTGATGGGCCTGGGCTCCCGCTGGAGCACTCCTGGAGCACTCGGGGCGGGGGGGGGGGGGCAGAGTCTGCACCCATCTGCAGGTGCTCTGGGGCAGGGGCGCTGGGGGTTGTCTGGGGCCAGGGGTGGGGAGATAAAATTGCAAGCAAAATCCTCTCGCGCCCCAGAAAATTGCTCCGTATTGGTAGAAGAGAAAGAAAACAATGTCATTATCAGGTAAGCGTTAAACCCAAACGGGACGACCATCAGGCAGCCACGAACAGTGCCGCAGAGACAGAAGGATACTGCAGACAAGGCGTGCTTTGGGTAGATTTGCCATCTGGAGGCAGGTGACTAGTTCGGCCCACCCCTCCCAGGACTTCTTTAGCTAGTAAAGACTTTCATACATTTAAAAAGGATAGACAGAGGCATTCTGAAAGAAAAGGGGAAGGAGGATATCTCTTTCCAAATTTCTCAGGACCATGAAGCCTCTTCTGTTCAGCTGTGTTGGCCCTGCCAGCCTGGATGCTCCATGTGGCCGAGCTAGCGCACGGGCCGGCACCACCCCGTCCCTCCTGCATCTGCTGAGACACAGCCTCACCCGCCACTTCGCCAAGACGAGAGGCCATGCTGGCTTTCCCCAGCCCTGCAGCTGCACCACCAGGCTGGCAGGACAGCATCCTGTCCCAGAGGGACGAGCTCGGCCTCTGTCTTAAGGTTTGGCATGGTAGGGCCTGTGGTGAGGGATGGCAGGCACCCGGCACTGTGCTCCCAGAAACAGCGCCCTGCCTGGCTGGCGTGGTGTCCGGGTGAGACCCTGCGGAAAAGGACCGCAGGCACCCAGCTGCTGGACTCCAAATGCTGAGTGGGTCCGCGTCACCCAGAGCATCGTCAGCGTGGCCGTGGTTGCATTGGTGGATGGGGATGTTTCCCATGGCTCGCGGTGCTCTGGAGCGCTTTCTTGGTGGCTGTGAAGCATTCTGAGCAAGAGGCTTGCATCGTCCTCGGGGGAGAGGTCATAGTCCACAGCAATGGTCAGGCACTTGGTCTTTTCATGGGGGCAAGTATCGTGTCCTCATGTCTAATGGAAGGACTGATAAGAAAGAAGCTCCTAGTGCCGCTGTGGAAGGTGGTCCCATCCTTAAGAAATGTCTCTTCACGCAAGCGGCACCACTTACCTAATTCAGCCATTCCGTAACACCAGGTCTGCTCTCCACCACAGAGAAATCTGGAACAACCTACTCACGGGAGCGAAAAACCCCAGGGAAGGTTTCAATGTGCTCGTCTTCTCCATCTCTTCTCCCCGAGTCAGGATCACCAGTGACCAGAGTCGCATGTCCTTGCAAATGGTGCCCGCGTGCCCCCCCGCCCAGCCCGACCCCTGGTCCTGCCGAGGACAATGAAACCAGGGCCTCTGGTGGGTGATGGAGAGCAACGGTGGCCCTGCAGTTGTCACGCACACGACACACAGAGGGCCGCGGTTCGCAACATCCTTGTCTTTCCTTCTTGTTAAATTTTCCTCAAAACACAGTCCTCTGCTCGTCTGCATCCTGTTTTGTCAGTGCTGGTTGACAAAAGCATACGAAACCCTCAGTGCTGGTCGATCCTCCTTCACGCTACTTTTCGATCTTCCTGTTATTTTATTTCTTTATTTTTCCAGTTTTATTGAGAAATCACTGACATACCTCACTGTACACGTTTAAGGCATGCAGTGTGATGGCCCAATTCACATATTTTATGAAACAATTACAGTAGGTTCAAGTGGTCCATCTTCCCATAGAGACACAGCAACACACGGCCTTTCAAAGGAAGATGTTCTTGACCCACGCGCATCTTGTTGGCGCCATCGCCAGCACCAGCATTTGTGAAAATGCTGTTTGATTGAATGTTTCATTGTAAAGAAGCAATTTCATTAGAACTATGAGTTGATCTCTTTGCTGTCAAGTTTATCCTTCTACATCTCCAGTATATCCTATAAAAGCAGACGTGGTTTGTTTCAGAGCAGTTGCAGATTCACAGCAAAATTAGGAGTAAGGTACAGAGATTTCCACAAACTGCCCGGTGCAGCCTAGCCACCAAATGGTCCTCTGAGTGCCGAAAAACCTTCCATTCTCTGAAACACTAGCTTCTTCCAAAATTTCTCTCACACTAGCCCTCACGCTACAATGGATGAGCAAGCAGAGGAGGTAAGTGTCACTCAGGGGGAGGGGGCACTAACGGATAGTGCTGTTTACTACGCTTTTGTTCTAGTTCTCAAGGTGCTCAGAACCCCAATGAGCAGAAGGTAATTTATGGGGCGCTGCTCAGAGAGGCCATCACAGGATTTCCGGATAGCATTAATCTAATCAGCAACTTGGCAAATGAAACAAGTTTTATCATCATTTTTTCAAAGTTCTTTTCTCTCTCCTCACCCTTCCTTCTCACTTGTGTTTGTGCGATGTTCTCCTCGCCCGCGGCTTTCTGTCTGGGACTAACTAAAGTTGGTTGCTTCTCTCAGCGGGATTGAAGTTTCCTCACCCAGATATAATCCATTAAAGGAATACACTCGCCCCAAAGTTCACGGGGTTCCTGTGGCTGCAGATTATTGCTGAAGTCTTTTTGTAGCTAAGTAATAGACCCTGGCATTTATGGGGTGTTCACTGTGTGTGGTGATGTGCTAAGGATTTCACACCTGCTAACTCAATTTATTTTTACACGGGCCTTAGGAGGCATGCAGAGTTATCGGCTCTGTTGAGTAATGATGAATGGAGGGATTTCGGGACTTGTGCACAGCTCCTCAGCCAGGAGCGACAGAGGAGCATCTGAAACTCTGCCATCCCCGCGCCACACCGATCCCTCTTACCACGACCGTCCTGCTGTGTATTTGGCCACCATTCAAAATTTGGGATTATTAAGGGCTGTAGGGAATCAGAACACACCACCCTAAAGGAGGCCACTTCGGCATAAGGATGATTTTGAGCTAAAGACAATTGAGAAATAAAGCTCTCCGCCCTCCCCATCTGCCTGAAAGCAGGAGGCAAATCGCCCTTTGTGAAGGTGTCCCTGGAGCCAGCGGGCGGAGAGTCTCCGTGACAAAGCCGCTGAAACAGCCGCCTCGGAAGCCAGGACACCTGTTCCTGAGCCTCACGCCTGCCCCGCAGGTGGACTGGTGTTTGTTAGGATGCCACACGGCCCCCCCGCCGTGGCCACCCCTTTGAGTGTCTGCGTCTGCGCGCCGCACACCCGTACCTGTGTGATTTTCTCTCCTGTGTCTGGTCCTGTGCGTGTGTCATTCGGGCCCAGCGGGAGAACCGGGGGAACCGGGAAGCGCCTCCCCTGCCCCCAGAGCTGGGCACCGTCATCCGTGTCCTGGGCCCCCCCGTGGGGGGGGGACTACGGGAGAGCAGCAGCAGAGAGGAGGCGGCGGATGCTCCCGGGGCCACAACGGGTGTCTCCGTGCACATCCCGACGGCAGGAAGCCCTTGCTCAGTCACCGAGCCCAACTCCTGTGACTGGGCGGCTGGCGGCAGTGCTCAGCCAGGTGCGGGAGGTACGGGTTAAACACGGTGGCGAGCCGGCTTACCCTGTGGTCTGGAAGGGGTAGGGAGGTCAACGAGGCGGGGAGGCTTCTCGGAGGGTTTCTCCGCACCCCCCCCCCCCCCCCCCCCCGCTTCCCCCCCCCCCCCCCCCCCCGCAGGTGCCGGCTCCCACACGGGACTCCCCAACCGGCTGAGGGTAGGTGCTCAGCACGTGCTTGAGGATGACGGAGGGCCGAGGGCCGCCCTAGGGGCTCAGCGTGCAGACCCTAGGGACCCTGCGCGGCATCCTGCGGTGGACACGAGAGACGTGTGCGCGGCCCACCGCCCCCCGCTCCTGTCTCGCTTCGCGCGTTTCTCAGGCCGGTTTGTCCCGGGAGCAGGTTATGAAGCGCTTCCGAGCAACCGATGGAGCGGGCCTTGCTGCTTCCCATCCCTGGACGGAGAAGAGGGACCCCCGCCCAGAGCGGGAGGGGCAGTGTCCGCCTCTCCCACTTCCACGCGCACACGCGCACGCTGGCTGCTTCACGGACTCTTCTTGCCCAAACTTCAGACAGGCTCCCGGCCTTGGTCCTGAGGACAGTCTCAGCCAAGAATCCTGCTGAGTCTGGGGCCGGATTCCCCCGCCCTGATCACACTCGACTCCCGCCCTGAGGTCCAGTTGAGCCGGTTTAGCCGCAGCCCCCCATCTGCACGGCACCCCTGGGGGGGTTGCATCCTCCTGCTCCCACCCTGCAAGGCGGCACACCCCAGTGCTCTTGCTGCACAGCAGCTGGGCCCAACGTCTCTCACCGGACCCGACGGCCTTGAACAAAGAGCTCCTAACCTTTAATCAAGTGCCAGGTTTCCTTTAGCTTGAGGAAGAGAAGGAGCCTCACTGTTTCTTCTTGTTTTGTTCCTACGACGACCAGATTGTAGCCAACGTGACACTGGGGAGAGCGGTTGGGTTCTGTGTTTGGTGGGAAGAGGGGGCTGCATCCCCAGATTGCTTTCTTTTTGCTCCCTGAGCACGAGAGACCAAGGTGCGGGCCACGGGGCACTCAGGAGGCAGACACGGTGGTCAGCGGGGAAGGGTTTGCTTCTTCCTGGGACCTGAGTGGCCTTGCTCTGCCGGTCCATCTACCTCTGGTGTTGGGGGCACGTCCCTGGAGCTCAAAGGTGGGCCTCCCTCCACTGCAGCCTACTTTCTTGCTTAAGACCTGGGGTGCTCATCTGCTCCCCCTTTATTTACTTATTTTGTTCAACAACATTTTCTGCAAAGAGACAAGGAGGAAACAAGAGCCAGATTGATTCATGAACAAACACAAATCGGGTAGGAGTACATCACTATTGATATAGAAATGTTGGGGTTCGGGGCAAATGGTCAAGAATTCTTGAGACGTCTTTGGTGCAAAAAGGTGGTTTTATTAAAGCACAGGGATGGGACCCGTGGGCAGAAAGAACTGCAATGGGGTCAGGAGAAGTGGCCCATTACATACTTTCAAGTTAGAACGGGGTTAGGATAGGGAAAGTCTCTAAGGAATTTTGGAAGTGAGGTTTCCAGGACCTTGGGGGGGCTAGCTATTGTTGGGAAAATGTCATTTATTACCATCTAATAAAGCCTGAGTCATGAGACCCTTCAGATAGATGTATATCGGTGGGCCGTATGCTTGGGGGATGATTACCAACATGTATCTTGGGGGGGGGTGGTTAGAGATAAAGGAGGTTTCCAAAGGAATTTTTATATGTTAAAGTAGACTTACAGGGTCCTGGCGGCGGGGAGGGAGGGGGGGGGTCAGGCTGAAATTACCCGTTGCCCTTAGCAAAGTGTCAGCCTTGAGGCAGTTGAGTCCCTAGAGGAACGTCAGTCTGCCTGTTTCCAGGACTTGTCAATGGGTTGTAGGGAGTAAGGGAATTCAATTATTTTCTTTTGCCTTTGTTCCCACATCAACTATCCTTGTACACTTCACCATAGAGATGTCACGCTGTTAAGGAAACATGTCAGGCAGATAGGCTACGTTAGCGCCACTGAAGCCGATACTGAACTTGGTTTTCACCCCTGCAAGTATAGAGACACCATGTGGGCCGTGCAGGGATGGATCCCCTGGACACGCCGGGAAAACACAAGGGACCGCGGGTCATTCTTCCCGAAAGGTTCGTGGCCCCTGCTCACTGGTCTGACTCACCTCTCCCCGCGAGAGCTGCTGGTCTCACCACACTGTTGGCTTGGCTTCTGAAGGAAAGCCCCGAGTTAGTCTCGAGGCCCCTGCGGAGGGAACATGGCTACAGCTGAACGCTCCTGGATGTCAAGTACGAGTTACAGGAAAAGGGAATCCTCACGTTACTACAACCCCGTGTCACCAACGCCACGTGAGTCCGCTCCTTGCTGAGTCCCAGACGGAAACCAAGGCAAGTGAGCTGTTGCACAAAGGACACTATTTGCTACAAGTAAGGGGATCGCAGGGAAGAACGTCCTGAGCCGCGACCCCTGAGCAAGGCTGGATGGGTTCCTTTTATTTAGGATTAGGACGAGTATGTAGACAGGAAGCCTTGTCATCGCGTGCAGAGGCGGGCCAGAGGCCACGCGTGCGCCTGTATGTGTAAATGGGGCTCGCACTCTGGAGGAGTGAGGATTACGCTCAAACGGGTCTGGGCGCTGGAGCTCTCCCCCCAGGGCAGGCGGGACCAAGAGCTTCAGGAAAGTGTGGGGCGAAGATGGGAGGGGGGGTTTGCAAGCAGGTGAGCAGCAGAGGTCTGGTCCTGGGGTCTAGCTGGTGACACTGACACAGTGTACATCATGGCTTAAAAAGTTCTCTGTAAAACCCGGAGTAGAAAAGTATAAAATCGTAAACTAACATTTCAGATCATCTTTCTAGAGTGTGATTGCTTCTTAGCCGGAGCTTAGAGGCAAGGGCCCAGCTGTCAAGGAAAATCAAGAGAAAGGGACAAAAAAAAAAAGAGAAGGGGACATAGTGCGGGCGTGTGGGGGGGGGGGGGGGGGGCAGCAGGGACCTTAAAACCACAGCCTTTGTTCACTGGGGAAACAGAACTATAAATACCGGGTTGGTTAAACCCCTCCTCCCAAAACAAACTACAGTTGTTAAAAAGAAAACCACAGGCCCAGAATGGAGTCCTTTATGTCAAGAGCCTCCCATCAGCAAGCCAAGACTTAATATCTAACGTGGGGACACTTTCAAGCTCCTGGAAATGCGACCTGGCCACACGAGCTTCCTGGGAAGTCTGCTGACAGGAGGGCAGCTCACCTAGAAAAATGCATTCTTTGCTAATAACTTCCCCCTTTCCACTCCCTCTCTGCCTTTAAAACCCTTTTCGCCTTTGCAGCCCCACAGAGCTCCCCTCCACTTGCTGCCTGATTCATGAATCGTTTATTAAAGCCAATTTGATCTTTTAAGTTACTCAGTGGAATTTGTTATTTAACACAGACAAGCACCTAGATTTTCTTTGTAAAGATTTTACTTCTAAGTAATCTCTATGCCCAACGTGGGGCTCGAACTCACGACCCCGAGATCGAGAGTCACATGTTCTACTGACTAAGCCAGCCAGGCGCCCCATCATTTACGTTCTTTGCACCTTCTGTATTTCATATCCTAATTTTAAGTACTCTGTCTTAGTCCATTCCAGCTGCTATAACAAAATGCCACCGATGGGGGTGCTTATAAACAGCACACGTTTATTCCTCCCAGTTCTGGGGCCTGGAAGCCCAAGATCAAGGCTCCAGCAGATTGGGAGTCTGGAAAGAGCCCACTCCTGGTTCCTAGGGGATGTGTCCTCACACGTGGCTGATGGGGCCAGGGGGCTCTCGGAGGTCCTTTTAGAAGGGCGCTAATCCCATTTCTGGGTGGACCCTCCTGACCTACTCATCTGCCAAAGGCTCTGCCTGCAAGCACCATCACACTGGGGGCTAGGTTCCCATGCATGAATTTGGGGGGACAGTGGTACTTCCCCACCCGACAATCATAAAAATAGTCTCCTCTGGTTTCTTCTAGGATTTTATAATTCTAGTTTTTTACCTATAGGTTCTTAATCAATAAAAAAATTTTTAGGGGCGCCTGGGTGGCTCAGCCAGTTAAGTGTTTGCCTTCGGCTCAGTTCACGGTCCCAGGGTCCTGGGATCAAGCCCTGCATCGGGCTCCCTGCTCAGCGGAGAGCCTGCTTCTTTCTCTCCCTCTGCTGCTCCCCCTGCTTGTGTGCTCACTCGCTCTTTCTCTGTCAAATAAATAAATAAAATCTTTTTAAAAAAATTTTTTTAAAGAATATGTGATTGTTGAACTGGGAAGAATCCCCATTTCTCTGTGTACACAGACAGCCATCTCACACCATTTATAGAATAACCATTCTTTCTCTCCATTTCTGGACCTTGACCTTGGTCACGTGCAAAATTCCCACGGTCAGGCCGTGTCCAGCGGGGCCAAAGCCACACGGACTGTCTTCACTGCAAAGCGAATGTGAGGACGGCGTGCTCTCATGCCTTCTCTCCTGCAAAATTGTCTTGGTGAATTTTATGTATTTTGTCTTCTAGAAGAATTTTAGAATTCACTTTTCAAGTTCCATTATGCTTAGGATGGGTTGCATTTACTGATCACATTTCTTAAGTTTTTCATAGTTTTTGTTGGGATAATTTTACATGACATTTTCTAACTGGATGTTCCTCATGTACAAGAAAGCTAGCAGTTACGATCTGCTCACCCAACTTCCTGCTTCTTCCACTTGGTTTTCTGTTGATCATTTAAAATTTGGTATGTAAGACAATCACCACTTCATTATTCATGCATCCTGGCCCCCCCCAACCCCACCCTATCTTATTGCATTAGCGAGGACCTCCAGCATGATGTATTCTCATTTCATTTGAAAATTCTATCTTCTAAATTAAAATACACAATCTTATTTTTATAAAGTCTTCAAAATAAAACCTGTAGTTTTGAATTCTGAAACAGTCACTGCAAAGAGAAAAAAAAAAAAGCAAAGAAAGGAGGAAAAAAATATCAGTAATGACATTACACGCTCAAATACAGAACATCACGAAATTTTTCCTCGGCTGTTAAAGGCGTCCGAACACCCCTCCCCGCTTGCCCCACCGTCCACGTTCTAAATTCTGAAACACAGAATCTGCAGCATCCCAGGGACAGAAATACTTTCACAATGTACAAAAATCAGTCACCATATTGGCATAGAGGACATTGTCTTGCAAGAACCCTCCTGGCGACACAGAAGCAGGTGAACGCGGTGTCTTCGTACTCACAGAGTGAGTGCCACTCCTGTGGGGAGCTATGCTCATATGTCAGAGAAGCAGAGCGGTGCTTCGTCACCCTGAGGCTGAACCCCGGGCCGTCCCCACTTCCCGGGACCCTATGCGTGCAGATGACATGGCTAGTTCTTGAGTGACCCTGCTACTATTTGCAGTCACGGATTTCTCATTTTGTTTATTTATTTTTAAGATGTTATTTTTAAGTAATCTCTACACCCAACGTGAGGCTCAAACTCACGACTGCGAGCTCAAGAGTCACATGCTCCATCGACTGAGCCAGCTGGGCACCCCACAGATTCCTCATTTTCATCTAACTTCTCAGGTGGCTCCATTCCTGAGCTCCCTGCACCCGGAATGTTCCTTCATTCCTGTTGCTTGTCGGCTCCATGGTCTGACAGCTCTGAGTGTGCCCATTGCTTCATCGAGGTGGCTCTTCCCGCTGCCTGGGTTGTGTCGCCTCTCTGAGGGCACCCACCGCTCTCCGCTCCCCATTCCAGCGGCCACTCCCACGGATGGCGCTTCTGCCAGACGGCAGCTCTGGGGGCCATGCTGCATCTGCCCCCACCCCAGACTTGCAGAGCGAATGCATCCGGCTCTACGACTTATTCATGTGTAATCACCACCCCTCATTTACTCTCTGCAGGATGTCTTGTCCTCCCGCATCTCCTGCACTTTGACTTTGGACCCTGGCCAGCATGTCAGGGGAGAGGACGCAAGGTGATGGAGGCTCGCATCCGCTGGGGGCCACTGCTGGCTTTATAAACACAGTAGTAAGTCGCAGTCCGAAAGACTTGTTTTCACCCATACAATCCACTGTGGGTTTTTTACTTTTACAGGAATGGCAAAATAGATGTTGTGGGAATGGTCCGCAACTTGTTTCTTGTTCAGCACGCTGTTTCCAGACTTGATCTGGGGTGATCTGTGTGGTCCTGTGTGTTTTCATTTTGCGTGCTGCTCGTTGCACGAGCAAGGCGCTATATCTGATCTGCCTCCCGGTCTGTTCGGGTCCCCCCACTCCCACCGCAGACACCGACGCATGGGCTGCCCCATGTCTGTGTGGAGTTGTTGGCCTCCCTGCCTCCCCAGGCTTGTCCTCACGGCCCGGGGCCTCTGTGCAGCAGGGGAAATGGACCGAGGTCCTGCTGCCCTACCTGCAGGCTCAGCCACCCAAGGACAAGGACAAGGACAAGGACGAGGCTCAGGGGGGCAGGCTGGGCCATCGGGCTCTGCTCTGGAAGCTCGGCCCCGAGAACAGACCTGAGAGGGAAACCACTGGGCGGCAGACAGCAGCCCCGGGAATGGCTGTCCCGCGACTCCTCACGGTGCTGTCCCACCCATTCACGCCCAGGCGACAGCCTGTCTTTGCTCAGCTCTTGGAAAGGTTCTTTCATGTACTTGAAGTTTTACCCTTCTCTTATGTGCTTTCTTTCTCTGTTCTCTTTCTTTCCTTCTCTGTCTCTGGAATTCCTACTACTCAGGCTCTGTACCTGGATTCATCCTGGTTTGAGTCTCTGTATCTCTTATTGTTTCTGTCATTGTCCTCTCTTTCTCCGTGTTCTCTGAGTTTCCTGATGGTTTTAAAGTAGGCTCCACGCCCAGCATGGGGCTTGGACTCGACAACCCTGAGATTTACAGTCGCCTGCTCTCGGGACTGAGCCAGCCAGGCACCCCGGGTTCTGAGTTCCCTAAACGTTGTTGTCCATGCATACGTAGGAGCTCACGTTCTGTGAAACATAACTTGAATTTCCAGAGGCTTTGTTTCAGGTATTCTCACGTGGCTCATTTCCCACATGGCTCTGCTCTTGTCCTGTGGATGTGAGCTTTTCTAAAACCTCTCTGAGGATGCAGTTCAAAGACGTTGCCTCCTCTTGTGTCCTTTGTTTCATGTCCTAGGTTCTCTGAATATCCTGTTTGCTCTGAGGTAACGTTCTCCATCCGTCTCTCTGTCCTGCCTTCTCGGTCCTGCCTCCTTTCACCGAATGCCGCTCCTCACACCTCTGGGCCCCCCCCCGGGCTGAGCAGCACTGCTGGCGAGGACCACCCTTCACTCCGGGGCTGACCCCTGAGCGGGGACATCCCTCTGCCCTGAGCAAGGGCGGCGTGTGGGGTCCTGATTGTTTTGGACGTCCAGCTGTTGATGCAAGGGGGGTGTGCAGGTGAGGCAAGGAGACAGGGGTTCTGGTCTGACCGCTGGGCAAAGGGCACGGCTGGAGGAGAGGGAAGGGGCAAGAAAGGAGGCAGACCCCGGGGGGTGGTCCTCTTGATATGTTACATTTGAGAAACTTCTAATCCTTGTTGGGGTTCAGAATCTGTGACCCGGAAATGTGCCACCTGCGCATATTGATTATTTTGAATTAAAGATACTTGAGAAACAGCCCGCACAAGAAGGACACTCCGACCCCCTCTCCACCGCCCTCCGGAACGCGGGAGATCATCTCTCCCGTGACAGGTGCCCTCCCTGCACGGGGGGAGCAGTCGTATTGCCAGAGGCGGGATCTTGAGGGCCGAGGAAGCTGTGATTTACGACCCCAGCCCGAACCTCTTTGTCTTGTCAAATCCTTGCAAATTTACCGTTCCTTTGTCTAAAAGGTATAAAAGCTGCCCGCTTCGGTCACCTGTTTGCGTCTTGCGTCTTTGTGGAGCTCCCGTACGTTCGCATTTACGCACGAAATTGAATCCGTTTTTCTCGCGTTAAGGCGTCTCACGTTGATCTGCTGGACCCGCGCGGGGAGGACCAGCATCCCAGCACAGTCGCGGGGCGTCCCGCTACGCCGGCTCCGTGCCCTTAGCGCCCGGATGACGTCCCGGAACGTCCGCTTCTCCAGGCCGACCGCGAGTTCCCGCTGCCTGGAGACACGGCCTCAGGTGCCCCGGGTCCTCGCGGGGGAGAAGAGAACGGGAAACCGAAGGACACGAGGAGCGAGGGGGCAGCGACGCCACGGCGGTCACTGACCCGCTATCGGAACCGGGAGATGCACTCGCTTTATTTCCATGAGTTCACGCTGACCTTTCCAATTTGAATTTAGACACGTTTTTCCCCACGACACACTTAGTAAAATCTTAGACCCTCAGGCAAAACTATAATCGTACCTACGTGTCTTACCTGCTCTTCCTGGGTGGTCAAATTATTGAAAATCGTAACCGATTAAGCACTTCACAAAAAGCCTATTATTAAAAAATGCAATCTAGATCCTTTATTTCTTTTCCTACATTAAAACCATTTTTTAAGTCCTGCATGCTCCGTAGCAGCTGTGTCGTGGGGGGAGGGTCCTGAGGCCGGCAGCGCAGGGCGGGCGGGAGGCGGGAGCAGGGGAGCGGCGAGCAGGGCGAGGCCCGAACCCGCTCAGCGGCCCGGGTGCCCGCCGGACCTCGCCTGCGCGTGCCCCGCTTTACTGAGGCGCAACTCACGCGCGCCCTGTTGAGGGTTTCCGGGCACTGGTTTTAGGCTCACTGGCTGGGCCCTGGGTCAGACTGACAAGGGACAGATTGACGGGAGAGGGGCAGGCAGAGGGTCGTGCCCCAGGAGCACCCAGGGTCGAGCCACCCAGAGAGGTTACACAGCACGCCCACAGGACAACAGTAAATCGTGGGGAAGTGATCACCAGCACTCGGGAGGACGTCGGGTTCCCCGGGGGGAGGGGCA